>NW_019720567.1:7407-27497 GCF_002891405.2 Cryptotermes secundus
TCGACTCAGGAATGTTAGCTCTATGCGCTCATAGCGGCAAAACACGGTACTATAAAAGCCCTGCCCACAAAAAAAAAAAATAGTTCGGTTTCTTTTGGGTACCCCATCATATATTTCAAACAGTTCTTAACATCATTTGTGGTTGCCTGTCTCAAAATTTCCACAGTCCATGGATGGTTTGTAGATTCTCACTTGAGGAACACCTATTTGTAATGGAAAAAGTTCGAAAGAAACACTGCTGCTCTCCCAGTATTTGAGAATATGAGAACTTTATATTTGTAATTTTGTAATGCTGAGTGTGCATGCGCCTGCATAGTGTAATAATTTTAATGTATGAAAGTTTGTGGTGTTCTGGGTTATGACATCATATAGTTTCATTGGTAGTTACTACCATTTCCAGAGACAAGCTGCTTGTTCTTCTGTAACACTGGTAAACCATCTGTGGAACTGGATGGTGTGATAGTCATATCTTTATTTGTTCCAGAAATCCATACAGCATTACTGGGGTTTTGGACTTTTACCATCGTCTGGAATTCTAGGTAATAGAGGACACGATGTTTCAGAAACTGAATCTGTTTCTATCTTCAGGTGAGAAAGGAAGAGACCTACTCAGTTGGGCCCCTAAAAGGAGCTAATCTCAATCACTGGACCAGGAAGACAGAAACAGATCCAGTTTCTGAAACATCGTGTCCTCTTATTACCTAGAGTGTCCTCTATTACCTAGAATTCCGGACGATGGAAAAAGTCCAAAGCCCCAGTAATTCTCTGTGTCATCCACCATCGTTAGAACCCTTTAGAATTTACCAGAAATCCATATTTGGCGATATAGCCAGAAGACCACTATCATATTTTTTTACTGTCATGAAAACCTCAAAACTTGTATAACTTTGTTATGCATTTAAGGTTTTGGATCTTGTAACTTGCTAGATACACTTCAGAGATTGCATAGGTTCAGATGGGGAATGGCATGTATGATTTGCAGGTGGGAACATTTGAAGTCATGTCACAGAATTCATGTAGAGGGAGTACAGAAAACTAGGATTTCAAGATAAATATCTGTAGGTGAGATTAAATGTGAATAACTGTCAGACATGAACTTGCTGCATGACATTGTCAGTCTCGTGTGTTTATTTCATTTCATATTGTTTCCTGCACAGTCTACTGCATTTAGGATTGATTTTATGACAGTTAATTTGTAAATAACTTATATAACATTCACAAGTAGAGCTTTCAGTACTAGTAAAAGTGCATGAACCTTTCCTAAATGTGTGTTTATAAATGCAAATTCTTGCAAATTTTATTTAGTTTCTGACATTTGATTAATCTCTGTTATGCACTGAACTGTATGTGTAGTCTTTCCAGCAGTTAACGGTGAGCGTGATTCTGTGTCAGGTGACTCTGCGTCTTGTGTGGGTGCTGAAGAATGTGGAAGCACTTCAGAAGGCTGCAAAATGCCATCAGGCCATGTTCGGTACCATAGACACATGGCTCTTGTACAGGCTGACGGGGGGCAAGTTTCATGTCACTGATGTGTCCAGTGCAAGTGCAACTGGCTTCTACGATCCATTTGTAATGGAATGGTGTGACTGGGTGCTCAGACTCTTCTGCATTCCCTCTGACATGCTCCCAGAAGTGTGGGACACTGCCTGTGACTTCGGATGCATCACCACCGATATAGTGGAAGCTGCTATACCCATTCGCAGCCTGGTATGTTGCCTGGCCAGAAATAATTGACCCTTTACCTGTCGATGAAACAGTAGGCACACAAAACAGATTCTGCCATCCCTCATATAATCCCATTTGACCAAACCTCAGTGGCTGATTTCCTATTGCATGTAATTCATATGACTTTCATGGGTTATAGTTGCAGTACAAAGAAGATGGTTTCATGCCTTGTAGTGGTTGTCACATGACTACCAGCTGGGATAGAAAACAGACCGGGGGGGGGGNAGGCCGTGGAGGCCCATAGGGTTGTGAGATGTTCAGGTTCCCACATTTTCTAGACAGTCGGCTCGTAGATGGCGGTAAGGTCAGCCCTACGTGCCAGCCAGGAAAGCAGTAGTCTTGCTGCAGTGAAATTACTTTGTGTTTTGTGCACTGCGGTGCAGTATGCTGTCTGTTGGCTTGTCCCCTGTAAAGCATCATGACATGCTTGCAGGACTAATATCAACATCATAGTCTCACACAGTGTAAGATATACCAGAGTACATGTATCTCACTCTGAATAGCATTTGTTAATATGTGTGCTTGAGGAGTGATATGCTTCTTTGCATGGATCATTTTGCTTGTGGATGTTGCTACTGTCATCTGGCATTTTGTACATAGCCTGTATCACAGAGCTTAGCAGTAATTGGCTGAGTCAATTTAGGCATTTAAATTTGTCATTTCTGAAAAAGATTAAAGAATTATATTACAGATTTCCTGATATTGACCTCAGGAATGGTTTGCAGGGAGTTTGTAAGCTGAGAGGCAATATCTCGTGTGAAATGGTTCGATATTATACCATTGTGGACCAGTATGTTTAAAATATTTACGTATAACACAGTAAAAACTGCTACATAATGCAGGAAGCATTAGAAATTGATCCCCTTTTTCTGTATACATTTATTGCACCATTAACCCATAGACATATCACTTAATTTTGTCTTCTCAGAATACTTACATGAAATTAATTTAGAGGTTTTAAAATAAGTGCCACATTATTGTAACACAACATCTTTGTAAATGTATTTCATCTGTTGCCCAGCATGTCAACTCTTTTACCTCTGGTCCATAGATGTTTTGCTTTTACCGGAGATGGTGGTATCAGCATTATTGTGCAGACATATGGCAGCCATTATTGTATGCCATTGATGTGTACTCAAATTAGAGAAATATGTGTGACTTTATTTTCTCTGGGGTAAAGTGGCAAGGGCATGAAGCTGACCACTTGACTCAATCTAGTGCTTAGGTCAAGAATGATGGAGCTATACCTTCACTCCCACTTACATCATGGCATATTGCTTAATTTATTAAGTACAGGAGTAATTTTACCTTTTAACTTTTATGTGGGACTCTTTTATTTGGCAAGCAGGAACCTCATACAAAACATTGAAATACTATGCTACAAGCTGGAAGGTTGCGGGTTCAAATCCCGATGAGGTTGTTAGATTTTTCCAATTGACCTAATCCTTCCAGGCATGCTATGGCCCTGGGGTTTACTCAGCCTCTAACAGAAATGAGTACCAGGAATTAATTAAATAATTTTCATGGGGAGTAAAGCACGGCCGGTGCATAAGGCTGACAACCTTACCGCCATCTTTGAGCCGATTGTCTAGATAATCTCACAACCCTATGGGCCTTCACGGCCTGTTGCAGGGATAGCTTTACTTTACTTTTTTTTTTACATCTTAGTGCATGTAATAATGGGTATTGGAGCATGCTCAGTGTTTCAACTTGATTGATGGCTGCAAGCATGATAACAAGCATGAGAGATACTTCCATATGAGAACTGGACTTCTCTGAGTTGCTCACTTCACACAGGTGGCCGATCAAGCAGCGTCTTTGTTTGGCTCTTGTTGCTTTGAAGAGGGTGATGTCAAGGTCACCATGGGAACAGGGACATTCCTGAATGTAAACACAGGATACAAGCCCCAAGCCTCAGTGGCAGGTAAGGTTATGTTCACTTATGTAAAAGCCAGTT
Source organism: Cryptotermes secundus (assembly GCF_002891405.2). Classification (NCBI taxonomy): domain Eukaryota; kingdom Metazoa; phylum Arthropoda; class Insecta; order Blattodea; family Kalotermitidae; genus Cryptotermes; species Cryptotermes secundus. Next base: position 11,090 of record NW_019720567.1, read on the forward strand.
CATATTTGTCTCCAGGATATTGCTACCCTTATTTATATTGTAACCATAACATTAATACTTTGGCTGTTACACGATAATGATGACAATTGTCAGATTTTATGTGTATGTTGTTACAAACAGTTTTCTGGTAGTGTATAATGCTGTGGTTCAAAGAAAGTCAATTTGATTTAAAGAATTAATTGTTCTGCTGGTAAATACATATCATATTCTCATTATGGCACCATCTGGCAGCTATAAGCAGGAAAAATGTGGGAATGGATTGTGTTATTTTTTTAAGATGAAAAATTTGATTGTTGTGTGAAGTTAATGAATTTGAAGAGCTAATTAATACATTTATAAAATTTAAAAATAGAGTATAGTGATACCATATTCATTTAAATATAGGCAGGAAGAGCAAGTCCCATGTACAGAACATGTTAGAGATTAGTTTCCACTTTTGTTTCAGGTCTGTACCCACAGATTGGCTGGCGTGTGGTAGATGAAATTGTGTTCATAATGGAAGGTGCCTCACATGACACTGGTTCTCTAATAAATTGGGCACAACAAATAGGTAACATTATTTTGTACAAAACTTCATTATTTGCTGGGATAACACATATATTTTCTTGAAATTATTCTTTTAGATCTCATGCATAGATTTTTAATCATTCTGTCAAACAGTGGACTTGCCATGCTGAAAGGAAATAAAACTGACATCAAGGTATTGCAATGCAGTACTTAAGAACAGTGATCTTCTGAGATGTAGTGCTGTGTAATTTGGTAGATAGGTATCTGGAGATATTTGGAGGAACCTTCTGAGTCAGTCTTTAGGGTAGAAGAAGTGAAGATGGAGGCAGAGAGTTCCTCCAAAAGATTGGTATCTATTTACCATACTACACAGTGTTATATTCCAAAAGATCATAATCTTGATATTCACCACAGTGCAAACCTCATTTTATGAAAGATGCAGCTAACTTGCATTTGATGTTGTAATGAAATGAACCCTTTATGCTGTTCATAAATGTTGCTTTTCTGAGACCCTGTCTTAAAACTGTATACTAAAACATTCTGTATGTTTTATAGTAGGAAGCAGTCAGAAAGCAAGAGGGAAAGATTATGTTCAATGGAGTGATCTGTATTTGGAAGTCTGAAGGACATAACTAAAATATTTGCTATAACATTTGCTGAATTTTTTTCATTGTATGAATAAAATATACTATTATGTCAAATATATGAAACTCTTGAGGAAATTACATAATGAGGAGCTTAATAATTCATATTATGTTGCCAGATTTGTTCAAGATTCAAGACATATAATTCTGGATAAAGAGTAAACACATTCAGAAATCTGGCAAGAAGTATTCTGGAAAGAGCCATTTTGGAGACCGAACCATTGAGGGAAGAACAGTTATAAAGTGGGTCTTGAGGATATTGGCTTTAATAACATGGATTGGAGTATGACTCATGATAAGCGAAAGTGGTCGGTACTTGAATCTGTGAAAGCCTTGGTGCTTCTGTGTAATTCACAGTTCCTGTTAGTTTGTGAGCAGAGTGATGGAATTAAATGGGGTTATTGTGTTCACATTCTGAAATTAAAGGTTCACTTTTCACTGCATGCTTGGCTGTAACTATGATTATGAGCGGCCTCCATAGTCTAGAGGTAACGTTCCCACTTCATGACTCGTAGTACGCGGGTTCAAATACCCGGCGGAGGTTGTTGAATTTTTAAGGGCGGAAAAATTCAGGGAACAAGTCCTCCGGGAGGGACTTTAGGCTGTGGGTCCCATGTTGTAGCTTTACGGCACGTAAAAGAACCTCATATCTCCAAAGGAGGTCACTGAGCCAAATTAACGGACGTTTCCCGCCCAACAGCAGTCTCTAATACCTCTGCTAGATGGGGGAAGCATTATAGATACCTCTCAGCTAGTAGAGCCGGTCTCGCTGGCTGGGCAGGACTGATGGTAAGCAGTACCGGTAGGATATAGAGACTGGTAGAAATCATAGAGGGAAGCACAATGAACCAATACAGGTCTCAGTGCATCGGGAAACCCACCCTCTCCAATAACTAACTAACTGTGATTATGTACATACATTCTTTGTTCTGCAGGTTTGTTTTCTGAACCTACTGACTCTGCTGACATGGCTAATTCAGTTCAGAACTCAAATGGACTTTGCTTCATACCTGCATTTAATGGAATTCAGGTAAACTAAACTGCCAGTAATATATATGCAAATGGATCTGACTGAAGTACATTTTAGTTCGTTCACTCTGAGATTATAAATGAAAGGTTGAACAAAGTCATTACTAAGGCCGTCCACCTATGGGTATGTCCCTAATGTCCTCACAACACATTCATTAGAAGTTAATTTCAATATTCTCACATCTTCTTGGCCTTCTGAATGGATGCCTTCCAAGATGTTTCTCCCCATCAAAATTCTTGGTGAATTTGTATATCTCCACAAGATTATTACAGCTGGTTATGCTAGTCTTGCTGAAAACTTTGATTTGAAACATATTTTTCTTGTTCATAGGCTCCATTATCATTGCCCTAAAACTGTTTGATTTCTTCCTGTTTTCTTCTTTATATATATATATATATATATATTGGATTGGTCATATCTTACGCAGTAACTGCCTTCTAAAAGAAGTTATTGAAGGAAAGATAGAGGGGCAGATAGAAATGACCAGAAGACAAGGAAGAAGATGTAAGAAGATGCTGGATGACCTTGGGGACAGAAGAGGATATTCTCATTTGAAGGAGAAAGCTCTAGATCGCATTAAGTGGAGGAACTGTTTTGGAAGAGACTGTGGACCTGTCGTCTGAGAGATTACTGAAGATTGAATGAATTATAAAGCTAGAAGAGCATTTGAAAATAAGAGAGGTCATATAGGATGGATAGTTGGGTAGGGTCCAGAAGTAATGTATAAATGTTGTATTGCATCATCATGTTGTGCTGTATTTGCAATTGTTTATTTCCATCAACATACTCCTTTTGGTATCGATGTATTTACTACAGTCTGGCCTTTTCGCCCTTTGTGAGGCGATATACATTCAATGTTGACTGCTATTCCTTGATGCTGCCATTGCTTACATTCGGTATGTATGTATTTTGGGCCCCTTTACCTGATGATGGCCAAAAGGTGAAAACGTGCAACATTTAATACTTATCATAGAGTATATATAGAGAAAAAATTGTGTAGACAGAAATAAATGCAGTTGACAGATAATATTTATTTTCACATTGCTTTACATCCAATTGTAAGCAGTTGTGCTCAAAATATAACAGTATGCATTTTTAAAGTCTAGCATGTTGTAACCCTTGTAAGGTCATCATATGGAGATCATTTGCTGTTAACATAAGTAAGTACTGATTACTGCATGTACTTATGTAATTTACACACACGCACATCTCAGAAGTCTTTAAGTTGTGGTGTCTGAAATATCTGAACACTGATGACAAGAGTATGAGTGTACACGTTAGGTTAATGCAGTTACAGTTACATGTCATGTGGCAATGGTATGGATTTTTGTGCCTGTGGACACCTGCAGCTGATTGCTTGATAATAATGCCCCTTAATAAAAGTTTGACCAACACACTTTTTATGGAAAATGTAATACGGCAACACGGTTAGGTTACTCATGACTATTTACTCCACCATTGTGATTCCTTAATGAATGTTGAGATGAAAATTCCCCGTGATAAAATTTTTAGGTTCTTAACCATAATGGAAAATGTAATTAAAGTTGAATTGTATGTGACAATAAAACCTAATGTGATCCATTGATTTCTATTGAAACTAAAATTCCCCATGATTATTGCCATTCAAATTTCTCATCTAATAGTGTGCATAAATAATGTAAGTGTTGTAATTTGATGTTTATAATTGTAGTGTATATATATAAAAGTAAAAAAATGAAAGGTATCCCTGTAACAGGCTGTGTAGGCCCATATGATTGTGCGATGTTGAAGTTCCCTTATATTCTAGACAATTGGCTCATAGATGGCAGCAAGGTTGTCAGCCCTATGCGCTAGCCGCCCTTTACCCCTGAGAACATTCCAAGAATATTCCTGGTACTCATTTCTGTTAGAAGTTGAGTCAACCCCCGGGCTGTAGTGCAGCTGGAAGGATTAGGTAAATTGAAAAAAATCCAATGACTTCATTGGGACTTGAACTCGCGACCTTCCGGCTTGTAGCATAGTCCCTCAACCAACTATGCTACCACGTGTCCCAAATATATATAAGTCCTTGTTGAGTTGAGAAAGCCAAGAAAAGTATATACAAGAGAAATATTTATCCCTCATGGGGACTGAAAAGATTTTTGTGTAGTGATGTGGCAGAGGAAGACTGGCAACACTGCATTGCATTGCTTTCTGTGCTTGATAGAGCTGTTACTGAGAAGGTGCATTTATCACAGGTCCCAATCAACAATTTCCAAGCTGCAGCTGGGTTTATTGGCATTAAGCCCACAACAAGCCGCCAGCACATGGTGCGTGCCATCTTGGAGAGTATCGTGTTCAGAGTGGTGCAGCTGTACCAGGCTCTTCTAAGAGAAGTCAAGAATCATTACACCTGCATCAAGTTGGTCACTATGAGGAATACTTATCCAAATCTGCATAACTTAGTAGAGAAACAAAACAGTATCTAGTGTGGAACATACACTCCATTGCCTCAGACATTTGCCATTGTCATTAATTTTGCTGCTTTTAGTGTACTGTGCTACACAGGGCTCCAGAAATATGATCATCCACTCACCACAGCATGTTAACATAGACCGGTAGCAAGTATAAAAATATTTCTTTGAAGCATTGTACTAGTTTGTTGTCGGAGTATATCTTCTTAAGTGACTAGTAAATTTAAATTGTATTTCTGGACCCCTGGTACTACAGACATTTTTGTGAACAATGTCATTACTCTAATAGCAAAATTCCAAGGACTTTATATAGAACATGATATTGTTTAAATTGATGCTATTCCTGTCAGTAGGCCAGTTTTGCTGATGAGATACCTTATTTCATTCTGCCAGTATGCCTGGATTTTTAGACATGACAAACTTATGCAAAATATTTCATTCTTTATGCATTATGCTTCGTGTATTTGGTGTAGATGTCTCTTGTGTTAAATTTTTACAAAACAGCCTCATATTTCTTGCAGAACTATACTTAGGACTGGAACTATTACAACTGGACCTCTCCAAACTTTTCTGATGTTTTTTTGGTGGGGGTTCAGAATATTCTGATTGCATAACAACATTTTTTAAAGGGTTCAATATCTGTTAGGGAAGAAATGTACTATATAACCAGTTAATTACCCGATTCTCTAAAGGTTTGGGACAAATGTCTGTTCATTATACTTATCATGTTAGACATTGTCATCACATGTGATGTCTTGGAAACTGGACCGGTTTGTTTCACAAATTTGAGAGGTGATCCTACTCTGCTGGACCCCTTAATTTAGTTAATCTCAATCCCCAGTCACTGGACAACAAAACAAGTTCCAAGCAGCTTATACAGGGAGTTTTAGGAAAAAGCTGTGAAGTTTAAGGAGGTTATTTGTCAAGTTATTTTGAATATACAATTTCTTTATCAAAACCGTCACAACACAATTATATCAATGTCAGTGCCAAGTTTGGCTCTGCTACACGTTTCGGCTACTAAAAGCCATCATCAGGAAAATACGTGGCCAACATATATACACCACTGAACTGCAGTACCAGTAAAATTGGATACAATAATATTAATTATATTAAAATACTTGGCGTATTATGGGTATTGTTTGTTCTCAGTATAGTGATAAAATTGGGTTCTGTATGGATGCTAATTTCCTGTAAACCTGCTTATTTGAACTACACTGCATCTTACATTTACACTACATTCATTGGTACAAATGGTCAAATAGTGTGCCTTCAGCATCAGTACATATCTGAGGTTCATGTATCAATGAATCAGTGCTTCTTCCAAGAACATCAGGCTTGTCCCCAATTTGTTCTGCAGCATCAAATAGTCTATGAAGCAGTGGATCTCTTGAGTTAGTTTTCTGCCTATACACCATTGTTTTCATATATCCCCAAAAATAGCAGTCATGAGGATGGAAATCTCATGACCAGGAAATTGGACCACCTCTGCCACCTCTCTGACATTCAGGGTGGGTGTCATTGTCACCTTTCGACTGAAATATGGATAAGCTGCATCATGTTGAACATATATATGTCATTTCATCAGGGGAATGTCTCTAAAAGGACTCACAGTTCATTTTTAACAAAGTTTATGCATTTTCCCCCCTGTAAGATGGCATTCTTACCCATTGTGACAATGACATGTGGTCACATGACTTTTTATTCAGAATTGCTTGATTAATAACTTCCAGTTTGGCCACTCCCTACCAGGACATCTGTGGTCTGCTGGAAGATAAGGATAGAATGAGAAGTGGATCAAGTTTCAAGGACATAGTGATTTTAGATGTATCCCAGATGACTGTCAGTGCCCAACATAATATTTACATAATAATTAGTTACTTGTTTAATTAAGTTGTAGCTGGGATAGCATAGTATAGCAACTGGCTATGGGCAGGATGACCAAGGTGTCAGGAGTTTGAGTCCCAATAGGGTCTAGAAATTTCTGCACATTGTCAGCACTGATTCTGGGGCCCACCCAGCCTCCTATCCAGTGGACAATGGGGGGGGGGGTCTTTCTCCTGGGGTAAAGTGGCTGAGGCATGAAGCTGACCACTCACCTCCAACTAGTGCCAAGGTCAAGAAAATATGGATCTATACATCCACTCCCCCATACATCCTTATGGTATAGTGTTTAATTAGTTAAGGCAAGGGACAACTTTACCTTTTATATATGATGGCTGTATTTTTGACACATCCAAGTTGCTGCTGGTTATGGATGATATTGCTTGTTTTTGTTCCGGCAGTCAGCAGCCTTAGCTATATAGAACAATTCTTAAGTTTTATACAGTCAGCTTCATTCTCTAATCCAACATTTGGTTCTGTTTTTTCTCTCTTTGGACTAGAGTGGATGGTGGCGTCTCTCGGAACGACTTTGTGGACCAGTTGTTGGCTGACCTCACAGGTTTGAAGGTGGAGAGACCAAAATCTTCTGAAATGACTGCGTTAGGTGCTGCTTTTCTTGCTGGTCTTTATGAAGGTATGGATCCCATGACCATCCCCCTTTGTTTTCCTCTGCTGCAGTCTATAATTGCCTCCTTAGCATGTATCGTTCCGTTTTTCTGTCCCTGTAACTTCACACTTCAGTATAACAGACCCACTTAACTGATTTTCGTTAAATTCAGTATGAACATTATACTGTAGATTTCCCTGTGTTCGTATTTTTAAATTCTTCAGAAACCACCAAAATGGTGACCATGAAAAATTATATGTTGGGAAAACCAAAGCTCTATTTAGTGTAGGTTCTTCAAGATTTGTTATGATGCTGTATCTCTGAAAAGTATGGAACTTCATTAATTTTTTCTTGTGGGACTGATAGCATTTGTAAATATTTGTTACAACTTGTGCACCTCTTTTCTCTTGTAGAATTATGATTGATTGTCTTTTCTCATGTAGCCAAGTTCACTGAGTATTTTGACTGGGCTACAGACTGGTTGACACAGGACTCAGGATTAAATTCCCAGAAGGGTAGAAGATTTTCTCTTCTCCATAGCATCACAGTCTCGTACGTAGTGGTTACTAGGTGCTCTTTACCCAGGAGTAAAGCAGCCAATGTGTGAGGCTGACCCTTCACCTGCATTTAATGTTAGGGTCAAGAATGCAGCTCCCCCATATGTCTTCATGGCCTTGTGCTTAATTAAGCACATGAACAACCTTTCCTAACCTACCTAACAGACATAATTGCAACAGGTGTGTGGCAGTCCAAAGATGAGCTGCGTATGCTGCGACAAGTGGACCGAGTGTTTGAGCCAAGAGCAAATGTATGTGAGGAATATGACAGCATTTTGACACTGTGGAGTCAAGCACTGCATCGTTTCCTAGACTGGTATGATACATAATACAAACAAAAGACAATCTGTGTCTCATTCCAAATGTGGTGCAGTATGAACATATAATCTTGGGAAATTTTTCCTAACAAGTACACAGGACTCATGCTATATAATTTTGATACTGAGAGCATCATTAAATAACTTGCAAAAAACTATAGAAGAACACTGAAATGAGTACTCAGCTGTTTATACAGTCCCATGGAAATAAAACACCATTTTATTATATATACTTCAGTCAGATAAGATTGTTAGTAAAGTATTGGGCCGCCATTGAAATTTATGTCTTCATATACAGAGGGGTCCAAAAAAATGTACTCACTCTTTGATAGTCAATATCTTTGGAACAAAATGACATGTAGTTACAATTCTTGTGTGGAGAGAGAGAGAGAGAGAGAGACATTGTATGTGTTCGAAGTGACTGCCATCGGTGGCTAAACAGTGTTGATGCCGCAGAACTACTGAGCGTAATACTGCTGTCAGTGTGTCCAGTGTGATGGCTGCACATGACGCTTCAATGGTTTCTCGTGGCATGTTCAGTGTAGCTTTTGTTGGTGAACTTCATCCTTCAAGGTTCCCCATAGATAGAAGTCAAGAGGTGTTAGGTCTGGAGACTGTGGTGGGTACTCAGTAGCACCTCTTCGACCTATCCATCGTCCAGGTAGTGTCATCCAAGTACGCCCTGACATCTCGATGGTAGTGATGTGGAGCACCATTTTGTTGTAGGTAAAATCTCTCATTGCCAAACAGCTCTCGAATGGCAGGGAAAATCAATGTCCGAAGCATATCGAGATACACCTGACCAGTTATGGTACCTTCAAACAACAAAGGACCAATCAGACTGCGCAATGACAGACCACACCACACATTAACACCCGGTAGATTCACTTCCTAGCCCAAATTTATCCCAAATATGGGCAATTGTTCGACGTGCTGGTGGCTGAGTTCCAAATTCATTCTGCCATTGTTGTTGTACATCTTCAATATTTTTGTACTTCCAGTACCACTTTGGTACAGCCTTGCGTTGCTCAAAGAATAACCTTCCACCCATTGTTGCTGCTGTCTTCTGCTCGCAGGGCACACGTGGCACAACACTCACGTGACCTTCGACATCTGTTGAGAAAACATTACACTCCACTACTGTGCAAGAATTGTAACTACATGTCATTTTCTTCCAAAGATATTAGCTATCAAAGAGTGAGTACATTTTTGGACTTCCCTGTATTTAACTTTTAACCACTGTGCATTGCATTTTTACATTGTCTTGTGTGGTCTTGTGTGATCTCTCCCTCCCAATATTAATTTAAAATCCCCTATTCACAGGCAGTGAACTGCCACTGCCTTGTGAATTACAGCTTGGCTGCGAACCGCATAGCATCAGAAATTGAAATCTCTATTTCCAGGTGGAACAAGTTAATCACATGCAACATGTAAGTAAGTAAAGGTATCCCTACACCTGGCCGTGGAGGCCCATAGGGTTGTGAGATGTTGAGGTTCCCACATTTTCTATACCATCGGCTCATAGATGGCGGTATGGTTGTCAGCCTTACGCCCCAGCTACCCTTTACCCCCAAGAATATTCCTGTTAGAGGCTGAGTTGACCCCAGGGCCATAGTGCGGCTGGAAGGATTAGGTAAACTGAAATAAATCCAATTTCTTCATTAAAATCCATCACAACACAACAATATAAAGGTCAAGGCCAAGAATTAAATCCACCTCATTGGGAATCAATCTGGCAACCTTCTGGCTTGTAGCATAGTGCCTCAACCAACTACACTGCATGGACCTGATCCTTGGTTAGTAACTTAAAAAATATATATTAGGTATTTTTTTCGTCTGTCCTTAATATAAGTTCCATAAGAAAGTTAACTCATTGTCACATAACATTGCTTCTGAAAATGTCAGCCACTGTTGAAAGAGCAGTACGTTGTTGAAGACATTCTGTATTACACTTATATTATATGCTTTTCTGTGATATTTCTCTAACCAAAGAATGCATTTTATTTATTTTTCACTACAGGACCTGTTCCCATTTAATATAGCTTGCAATGGCAAGCAGAGTGCCAGCAAGGAAGTCTTCCAGGGGTTATGATAGTGTACCTCCATTATGATTCAGTAGGAACATGAATTATATAGCAGTTTCTCTAAATATGACCCCTTCAGGTTTCATATACAGTTGTCAACACACCAGTATATCAGATACGTTCAAAGATTATCAATTAACAGTGCATCACATTTGGAATGGTTTCTTACAGGCTCACATGACAACACTGCTCATGACTAATGGTTACTGAGTTTATATATTAGTACTGACATACAAAGTGGGAGTGCTAAGCATTCCAAAGTGGTTGTGGTCTTCATTAAGAAAACAAAATGGAATGGATTGAAGTCAGTTGGCATGTGTTTCCAGTACTTCCATTGTGTAAATTGTGCACATGCAACTTTTTCTGACAGGTTCACAATCAGGTCTTCAGCTGAGCGAACAGGTCGTATGAAGTGTTGATTCTTTATCACAAGAAAAACATAAGACCCATAAAGAAAACTGTTATATCCCACACTGCAGATAATGAACATATACATTTAACTTTCATCTTCGGTATTCATGACAGAAAAAAAAATTAATATGGAACAGTTATTGCCATGTGTTACCTCACCTTTGGGTTAATGTTTACTGTAGCATCATACCAATTGTTGTGCCAGTGGTTTCAGACATTTATTTGTGACCTCCTGGCAAAAGGCCAAACACCTGTGTAATGATAGTAAGATGACAAGAGTCGAGGAATGCGTGTAGGATATTGGTGGGAAAGCCAGAAGGAAAGAGACCACAGAGAAGACCAAGGCATAGGTGGGTGGACAATATTAGAATGGATCTTAGAGAGATAGGATGGGATGGTATGGATTGGATAGATCTGGCTCAGGATATGGACGAGTTGAGGGCTCTTGTGAACACGGTAATGAACCTTCGGGTTCCATAAAATGCTGGGAAATTCTTGAGTAGCTGCAGAATTGGCGGCTCCTCCAGAAGGGCTCAGCTCCATGAGTAAGTAAGTAAGTAAGTAAGTAAGTAAAAATGTATTTAGTTCAAGTTTGGCACTTTTTACAGACTAAGTTCGTCTTAAAATTATCTACATGTTCTAAGTTAATTCTTGATGAACTACTGGAGAACTCAGAAATGAACTCTTAATAAAAGGTGAGTTCCGTCTTCTGGGATATATTATGTAGTCCATTGAACATCAATGGACATTTTAATGGAACATGTTCCCTCCATCTTCAGGGTTTAAGAGCACACCGAGGAAGTAAGCAGCATGAAGCATGCAGGAAGTGAAGGCTTTGAGACTGAGGTTTTACTAAGAGTGATTTCGTCTTCATGTAAATGGGACATGAAATTTTCAGGTTACACATGGTATTAGTCCACAGTGATTTTATGATTTTAATTATGAATATTGTTATTGTCATGTGTCTGGGGTTCTGTGACAAATAATTGTGGATCCTGGATTATACGAAGCTGTTTTATTGGATCACTCGTTCACAGTTATGATTACAGTCACTCTAAAATAGCGTCTTCCAGATGATGCAATCTGACTAGTCTGTTTTGTCTCACATGTTTCGTCTCCTGGTTCTTGGCTGAGCTGGTTTCTCCTCTGATCTCAGCTCTGCTCTGTTCACCACAGATCTGATCTCTGATCTTCCCTAATCTCATCTCCACTCTGGTCTTCTCTGATCTCTTCTGTCCTGTGCTCTGTTTGGTCTCTTTATCTTCTACAGTCGGACAGAGTAGAAGACACATTGAAGGGTATTTGTTGCAGCAGGAACTGCAGTAGCTCTGGCCTTCATTCCCGTGGTAACATCTGCCAAGGTACATGTTGCACTTACATGTTTACAGTTGCCACCTAGACAAAGGCGTATTCACTGTTCCTTGTTGTATGGGAAACATAATTACTGAGCCATTGTATAGCAATGGATGCCTGCTCAGAAATTCTGGCTTTTAGGCAGCATGCCACATTATATATAAAACCATCACATGTGAGATTTCACCTGATGTTTTAACTCTTCCAATGTAGCTATTAATAATAATAATAATTTATTAAGTCCTACATGGGAGGTGTTTGGGATGAAACGAGATGCTGAAGAAGGTTGTGCCAATTTGATATGAATCCATTCCAGAACTGTAACTTGTGACTTGTCACAAACTGTTTATGGGGAGGTACCTTATACTTTTATACTGTATAATTTTGATCACTGTTACTGGATAGCATGAGGAGGTGAGGCAGTAGTCTTCCCATTATGACTCCATTCCATCGTATCTTGCCAGTCATAGCTGTGATATCATGTTTCAAAACCAAAGCAACAAATGTTCTTGATAGTTATAACCTTTTGTGGTTCACTTTTAAAATGAATATATTCACTTCATATTAGCCTGTTTTTTGGCAAGGTAAAAGCCTTGTTCTCTAGTAGTTCAATTAAATGAACTCCTAAACAATTTGCATGTGAACCACAAACACCAGGCAGCCATCAGGAGATTTGAACAGACTGACATAGAAGTATGTACCTTTGTGTAAATTTTATTTACTTTGAGAAATAGTTTGGATTATAGTTCAAGGATTCACACTCTAAGGGCATTGTTAAGTTTTATATTGTTTTAAACATTGTTCATTAAATACTGAAGATATTTGTCTATGCTTTCTTCATTCTTCCGGACAGCATCTTGTCACAGACAGTGCTATTATTCCTGGATAAGTCTCAGCCGCATGTTTTGAACTAGCTGTGTAAACAGTTACATTTAGCAGCCACCAAGAGCCCTTCCTTACTAAAGCTTCAGCGTATCACGTTTACTGTACATCTTTACTTGCTGTGGGACGACTCATGTTTGTGTGCAGTATCAGAGAGTCAAGAAGAGTGTATATGAAGGTAGGATTTGAGGTTCTCAAAGCAGTGACAATAAAGAGCCCATTCCCATGTTACAACATTTTGGAGAGAACCAAGCATATCAGAGAAATGTACCACCTTCATATTCAGGGCTCGACACTGGAGATAGAGGCAATACATTCCTCTGAAACGTCAGCCTATTTCCAAATTACACAGCATTATAATCCATAAGAGGTGCTCTCCATAGTCAATCAGTGAATAACTTGTAAATTTTTATGTATTCTCTTGTACACATTTTATTCTTCAGCAGAGACTGCATAAGATGTCAGAATTACTGGGTTTTTGGACTTTGTCCATTGTCCAATAATTGAGGTTAGCTGTTTCTAAGGGAGTAGGTGTCTCCCCCTCACCTGAGGATGGAAACAGATCCCGTTCCTGAAACACTGTGTTCTCTAGTTTTTAGATGGGCAAAGCCGAAAAACCTAGTAAAACCATCATCAGAACTCTTTAGAATCTGTGTAGGATGCGTAGAACGTTCTCTGTGAGTCATGTTCAGAATGTGTGTTCATACTGAAGGGTTACAAACATTCGTGTATAGTACATACATATTTCTGCAAGTCTTTCCATCCTGCCTGTATAGTGAAAATCCATTATACTAATTTCATCAAATCTCAAACATGTACCACTTAAACACACTGTTTGTGACAGCGTATTATCTAAGTTATATTGCCATGTATATAAAATCTGTGCACATATCAGATGCAACATTTGTTTCTTGGTCTCTTAAAAATAAAATTTCACCTTATCGGCGGAACAAAATTTTGACATTTCCAGGCCCTGCACAGTATGAGTTATGCCTGATATTCTTCCTTGTGACTCATAGAAGTGTGTTGATCCTGGTTTCTTTCTCCCTTCTGCAGTAGAACACTCATTTTGTCCTTGAAGAAAAGTGACAAATTTGCTCAGCCTGTTCTTCAGAACAATGTGCATTTAATTAAGAAAAAGTTTATTAGAGGGCTTTTATAATTATGTACATTTGAAAAAAATATTTTATATTTGTGATAACATTTTTACATCATTTACCATGCAGCGCCATGTTGTTATCTGTGAGATTATTGTACTGGTGGTTTGTAATGTGAGATAATAAATCTTTCATTTGTTACCTGTGCCTTTTCTAAAGTAAGTCAATACAGATGAAGGAAGGCATCAGAACTGGGGTGGAGGAGAAAACTAATGGGAGTGATGGGGCACTGACATGCAGTTTTCATGATATATCAATTTTCATTTCATTTTTATTTGGCATTCATAATTGCTACAACAGTAACACTTGAACAAGTCACATCATTAAATACACCATTCTTTAAATCCTTTTGTCCAAATGCCTAAAGGATTGGAATTTGTCAACAATATATAATAACGCTCGACATGGTTAACCTATAATTAAAATATAAAACACACTATCAAACCAGGTAAATAATCAAATTAGGTACAATATGTAAATCAAAATGGAAGATCCAGTTCCATATACATGGAGCTATGGCTATGATTTTTTTTAGGTTAATTTCACAATCCTGTTACATTCATCACACATGAATGCATATCCAACTATAGAAAATTATGCTGGAAACAAATACTCTCATATCAACACTGTGTATGTGATTGTTTTTAAACTGCAGCTGTAGATCATATGCCAACGGGACTTGTTAATATTAATATAAGGACTTCCTTCATTCTTGTAAAACTTTCAATGTGACATGGAGTTCCTTGGGTAGGGTTGTGACTTTTGGCTTCTCAAGGACTGCTCCCCATAGAAGTTACGACTAGTCCTGCTATGAGCTGGGTATTAGACAAGCAAAAAGAATGCTTGCTTTGGAAGCTTCGTAGAATGACCACTTAAAAAGAGTGATATGGTGGTAGCAGAATGTTGAAATCAGCCACTTCCTTTCAACTTGCTCATAAACTGACCAAATTCCACAACTTTAACAATGAAAATAGCATGTTCCTTTAAAACATCTCTATTTGCCCACAAACTTAATTCAAATGGATGTTATGAAAATGGTCAAGTGACGGAATTGGAATGAATCAAGACTTGGCCTGTGGCAGGTGCTGAGTTATTACTAGGGACCGGATTTTTATGCCCTAATAATCCCTTAAATATGTATGCATTTATGCAATAAAAACTTCCGAAATATGCATATAAAAATGTATACAAAATATTAAAATTGATTTTACATTATTTTAAGACTAACAAATCAATATTTAAGTTCATTTTATGTAATCACTGAATGGTTCATTTGCAATAAAAAGCTATACTTAAATACAAATCATGGAACAAAGCTAACATATTTCATTACAAATTAAAAAAAAAAAAAACCAACGGTACTCACATTTAGCTCTCCGAACTTTCAACTTCTCTTTTGTTGCAGTTCACAATTACTAAATGTTCTAGGTTTTCCATAGTTAGTCGCCTCCTATTGTCTCGTAAGATGTCCTTATAGCAGGAAAAACTTCTTTCCACCTCACAGGAACTTAGCGACGCATGTACAAAAGCCGCTATTTGCTCCACTGTTAGTGATCTTTTACTTCGCAGTTCAGTACGTTTACCGGCTAAAGTTTCTTCAATTTCACAAATTTGTTCACATCCTGGATTTTTTGAAAGAATGCTGTGTACTTTTTCCTTTACTACTTCACCGACTCTTCCAGGAACCGAATTCAATTTGGAAACAGTGGTTCTGAACAAACTTAACGACTGATACAAAGATACTGCTATTGCTTGCCTCCAGTGAGGAAATGGCGGATGGAAGATGAGAGAAGTGAACAGATATGTAGGAAAGATTAGTTTCTAGTTCTGCGTTTTTTAGTACATCTTGGGCAATTTGAATTGATGCTGCACTTTTGGGATCAAATGTATTCACAACATTCCTAACTGTTTCTAAATGTTCGGTATAATAACTCGCTGCACACAGCCACGTGCCCCAGCGCGTTAAAATTCGTTCTGGCGGAAGTGGAACGCTCGGTGCTTCTGCTTTGAAGGCGCTTTAACAAATACGTTCTTCACAGAAGACAGCAACTTGTCAACAAGATGAAAATTTGCACGAATTGTTTCTGCAACACGGGGCAACCCATGGGCAAGGCAAGTCAAATGTGTCATGTTTGGAAATATAACTTTAAGAGCAGTACCGGCTTTCATCATATAACTTGCGGCATCAGTCACAAAGAGCAATACGCGCTCATACTGAATGCCATTCGGCCATAGTAAATTCATGGAATTGATAAAAAAATCCGGAAACTGCGGAGCTATTTGTGGTTTTAAATTGCTCTACCGTAAGAAGATATGGGGTAGATTGTTTATTCTTATTACGGGATCCAACTATACAATTTGCAATAAACCGTCCCTCACAATCTTGTGTTTCGTCGATTGATACCCACACAAAATTATCTTGAATCTTATCTCTAATGCTATCAACTGTAAGATCGTAACACTGCTTCACGTAATTTTTGCGCACAGTAGATTCATCCGGCACTTTGCACTGTGTATACTTCTCTATGAAGTTTCTCAGAGTA
>NW_019720567.1:28014-102170 GCF_002891405.2 Cryptotermes secundus
ACTCATGACGAAATGTTGAGTCAAATATGCAACATATTCTAATACGGAAAAGAAAAATTGTATACACATGACCATAATTGAAAATATAAAATTAAAAAATATATATGATAAACATTTTAAAAGGGAAATATGCAGTATAAAGAGAGATCTTCGAAAATATTATGCTTATTACACATGACCATAATTGAAAATATAAAATTAAAAAATATATATGATAAACATTTTAAAAGGGAAACATGCAGTATAAAGAGAGATCTTCGAAAATATGATGCTTATTCATAAAACATGCAAAATATGCATTTATATGCACCATCAAATCATGTCCAAAATTTAAGAAATGAAGTAATTCGTACATATATCCAAACGAGCATACTTTCTGGTTGCAAGAAGGAAATATGCATTTGCATTAAAATCCGGTCCCTGGTTATTACACAAAGTTTTACACTGAGCTGTTGAAAAGTAACTCAGTAACTGATACCACTTGGCATAAGCTCATATTACTCAAAATGCCAGCATGAGATATTTAGCAAAGTTCAGCATACATAAACATTACTAGTTGTGAACATTCATACCTTAACCTGAGGGTCCAATATCACTAAAACCAAGCTTTCACTGGATAATATCCTCAGCCTGTTCCAAGTACCACCAATACAACCCCATTTTATTAATGTCATTGTCTCATCTGCCTTCCAAGAAAATTCCTATAAAAATCCCTATTTTTCGCATTCTTACAACATTTCACTCGTTTTAATTTGACCATTTGCATGTAATGTGGCTGATGGATGTGGCACATAACTAGCTCTGTGGAACTGAATGTCATTAAATTACAGACAATATACTAGCTCATATTTAAATGTAAATATCTGAAAATTGTGGATTACAAACATATTCTTACGGTGAAATTGTATGCTGAGCTATATAAGACATGTATGGATTATACCTGGGGACACAACCCCAAAGGATTTTGAATGCCCATTCGAGCAGTCTATCTTCATTAACAGAGCCATATTGTGATGAGCCCCTTTATTTACATCTTGGTTACATACGGTTACATATGTTCTGGCGCTGGTCATCTGATCACATGTAACCAAGTTACCATTTACAAAATCCACATCGCCGAAAATAAAAGAGGTGCAAATGTGGTGAGGGTTATGCTCTACGTCGTTTTTATGTTAAATTTATTTTGTATGTCAGATTATTTTTAACATGAATCAGTTTTGGTTTTTATAAACAATAAACTTTTGTAAGTACAGCCCATGCAACAATTTATGCAAATCGTTTTAAATACCTGATGATCGCCCTGTGTGGCCGAAACGTCGAGAATTGACATACAAGCATGGACTTAGCGGTGGTTAGCTCAATAATGTGTGAAATTACATTGACGGATGTATTGTGCTAACGCCACAGGATGCTCAAATACATTATTATAAATTGAACAGAAGTCTGTCTCACTGCGAATTTATCCCCGTGTTGTCAGCTGTTACCTGAAAATGCAAAGTATTACGTAACTTCAGAAGGTTTTTTTAATCAGTGATCAGTCCTTGGAAATAAATTGCTTACTTGGCGCTGTTCTGAGTATCCGCTGTATCATTTACAGGTAAAAAATGACATGAAATATGTTTCCTGCGTTAATCATTTCGAACGATTGCATTGCTGTAAATGTACGAGTTACACAAGACGCGGTTGCTTACAAAACGGGAAAAGAGAGCATATAAGTTGTAAAGTCAAATTAAAACATACGCTGACTGGCATTTTGTAGCATGTATGTGAAGGTGATAGTAGTGGTAGTAGAGTTAACGGGGTTTGAGAAGGGAATGAATATTATATGTTGTGCTGTTGGCCCAAGGGAGGTAGAAGTTGCACATTTTCCCTTATTGGTGTCGATTACAAATAGCATTTAAATCCATATTACCAGTTGTGGTAACAGAGTGACATATGTATGGTTTTGTTTGCATTTAGCAGTGGGCTGTGTTGAAGGCGTGTAAGAGATTTTTGTTAGATTTCTCCTGTACATCAAACATTATTAGTGTTAAAGTTAAGGAGGCTGAGGTAGGTGAGACACATAGCATTCATGGAGCATGCAAAAACCATACAAACCACAAAACCAACATTTATAGACCCCAAGAGTATTTACACATACACATTACATACATAGGTATAAACATATTTTGAAAATCTGATGAAGTGAAGTTCTCTCCATGCTTAATTATTTAAGCAAATTCCATGAAGTATGGATGAGTAGAGGTATAGCTCCATGGTTTCTGAACCTGGTACTAGATTAAGTGAATGGTCAGTTGCAACTTTACATCAGGCAGAACAGCCCCAGGTACCCATTGTATAGAAGGCTGGTTGGGCCCCAAAGTTGGTCTGGACACTGTAGATTATTGTAACCGGTCACATATATTAGTAACCAGAGAAAAGGTGAATCACACTTTTCCAGTGCCTTTACATGGCTCCTTCATGTTTTGTGCTACTTCTCCTAAAAAGATTTTTACCACACATATGGTAATGACAAAATGTATCAAATTTGAAAGACCTTAGCGGTGTTGATTGTAACATTTTTGGATGGTGTTCACTATTTCCTCTGTGGCACAACTGACTGAAGGAGACTGCCTGTACTCAGAGACAGCTCTCAAACTCTTAATGGAAAGTAATGAATTAGAGGGTTGCTGTCTGTTACTGTTTTACTGTTCTTATGTTGTGTCTTCCATCATCATTCAGCCTATGAGTGCTTGTTCATCCATCCAACTGGTGTCACTGGAGATCTTAATGCTCACATTCCCTGGCCAATATTTATTTATGGTCTATTTAATGGCAATGTCAGTAGGCCAGGCTATGAAATGTCAAATGGTAGAATGCTTAGTGAATAATAAATTGGAAGAAATGTGGAAGGAAATGGTTGTGGGATAATTCAAGGTGGTAGCCATACATTCACCTGGAGGAACTGAGGAAAACTGCAAAGAACCACCCTCAGTATAGTGATTTGAACTGAGTACAAGTCAGAAGTTTCGCTGTGTGAGTGCTATTGTTTACGTTCTGGGTATGCTGTCAGGAATAAGCTGCTGTGTTGGTTTTTATTTCAAATATCGCATCCAGCTTCTGTCATTATGCAGTGAACTTCTCAGCAGACTTCTAGAATGTATGTGTTGCCCCCTCTATCTGCTGTATATATTTTTGCCTTACTGGGTTTCTGTGTTTCAGATATCTGAGTGCCTAACAAGAAGTGGAAATGGCTAACTACTCAGATGTAAGTCGATTACTGTGATTGTGAGGAGGAAATGAATGGAAGAGTTTACTACTTTAATTTTTAGCTAGCATAAGTTACCAATTAACTCTGTATATCTAACATAGTTTTCCAGCTTTTATATATAACTAGACCATAATATTTTTATGTCTGACCATTTTCGTTAAGTCCTTGCATTCATTGAAGTTGTGATCGAGACATTTTATGGAAAAGTGCATTAATTTGTGATGATGTTATCATAGTCCATAATATCTGATATGACAGCATAATTTTTGTCTTGTATAATAATACTGTGCTTGAGTACAGTGACATGTACACAACTTTTAGGCAAAAAAAAGTCATCAGAAAGGCGGTACTTCAGTGAATACGCTACATTTTTCCCAGAGAAAGCAGCTATACAAAATACAATAGAATTCTTATTTTAATAGATATATCATATGACAGGTTGGACCCACAGCAATTACAGTTAACCCTTCCGCGACGGATAGTATTTAAATCTTTTCCTACCGCCAAACCGATGGGGTATTTAATTATTAAACAGAAAAGTTCTCTTATCCATGAAAAACTTAGTAACTCTCGCAAAAATAGGTATATTGAGATAAAATTTTCACAGAAATATTCATAATGAAATGAAGAACAAAACTATATATATATTTTTTTTAATATAATTATGATAAATAATATTTTTTTACTCACTCGAACTGCTAAAAGTCGAGTTTGGTGTGGCAATCCTGAAAACACTTGTCAATACATAGCCCAACATCACAATCACTGCACCAGTACACGGTTTCTTTTCTTCTTTTGTTTTTTGTACACACTACACATCGCCTTTGTGGTCTAGTCTTTTTTCCTGATGGGGGAATTTTACTAATAAAATGTCTTTCACGAAGCCGGGGGATGGTGTTATCTAAATGGAAAAACCCTCCCACATATAAATTTGTTGCGCATAAGTGTTTGTTTCCTGAACGATATTGTTTACAAAATCCTCAGTAAAAAATTGTAGAAATGTCAAGCACATTCACAGACTGATTTCTCTGCCCCGAATTTTCAGAAAACCGTTTGCGAACGCCATCATAATTATCCATATTTTGCCAAAAATAACTCTCGTCTGAATCCGCCACTGGAACCCTCGCCACTATTTCGTCGTCATCTTCAATACTATGATCTTGGATAGCATCAACTACAGCCTGATCTTCAATTTCATTATCACTGTTTTCACTACTATCCGAATATTCGAACTCACTAACTTCCGAGTCGTGAGCAAGGAGCTCATCTAGTTCATCGTCCTGTAAAACTTTCCTACTTGTAGAGGCCATGGTTATGGCGCGACTGAGAGAAGAAAGTGTTATGACATCATAGATTTCTGTATCATTCGTAAGTTTGTTTTCTTAGGTTGCATTTGGTTCCAAGAAAAAAGGACCCTCTTGTTTGACTACTTCATTGTGTCAGCAGAGTGTACAGTAACCCACTCAAGGAAAACCTTCATCTGGGGTTTCAGTGAGTGACTCATATAGACAAGAAAAGACCATAGAGTCGAAAGATATATAGTTTTATACATTTTCCTTACTTAGAATTTGAAAAACTTCAATGCAATCTAGGCGCAATGAGACCAAAGTATGAACTATTACACTAACGATATAAAATAAAAATACCGTGCTAAAAGTTCGTCCAAAATAAATAACTCATAACAAATTGAAAGATGAAACCTTAATCTATATACTCCTGAAAAGAAAATTGGAATATCTTTCCTCGTTTTGTCAGCAGCGTCCTTCAAAGCTAACACTGCGCAGGTCGGTACACTGCACCGATGTCGGTGGCATACGATTATTTAAAGGGTCGGTGCAGCACACGGATGTCGGTGCGGAAGGGTTAATTTGATAGTGCATTTACTTATCATGTGTATAGAGATCCAAATGTTGTATTGCATTAACTTTTTCCCCTTGAAACTTTTACATTGTAGAGTCTAACCTTGGAGTGTCCACCTCATTTGGGCAATTGGAATATAGTCTAATAATGGAGTTCATGACACTGTTGGTAACTGAAAATTGTCATATGTACAAAGTGGTTCAAATATGACTGGGACTGATTTTTTTTTTAAACCATAATTGCCAAACACTTACTTGCACATGTCAGTCTTCAACGTACTCCCCTCCAGGGTCAGCACATTTTTTCCAACGTTCTGGAAGCATCCTGATGCCCTTTTCAAAAAACCCTTGTGGTTGGCGGCGTATCCACACCTGAACAATCTGGATGACGGTGTCATCCACAAACCGCATGCCTTGCAAGTCTGATTTGAGCATTCCAAACAGGTAGAAATAACTTGGGGCCAAATTGGGACTGTATGGTGGATGTGTCAGAAGGTTCCATTTCAATTTCCGGAGAGTTTCCATTGTTATTTTGGCCATATGGGGGCGTGCATTGTCTTGAAGGAAGGCTACCTGCTTTCCACCTGTCTTCCACTTGGATCGGAACTTTTCCTTCACGTCTATTGCCAGGAGGTCTGAGTAATAAGCTGCATTGTTTGTTCTGGCATCTGTCAGAAAGTCTACATGGATAACCCCCTGCCAGTCCCAGAAGAACGTTGCCATCACTTTTCTTGCCGAACGGCTCCTCTGCGCTCTCTTGGGTTTGGGAGAACTGGTATGCCGCCACTCGCGTGATGACTGCTGGGACTCAGGAATGAAGTAGTGCACCCACGTTTCATCAGTGGTCACTGTAGACTTCAAAAATGCATCACCTTCATCTTCAAACTGCTGTAGGAGACGACTGGCAGCTTGCATGCGCACCATTTTGTTCATGTCCATCAAAGTGCATGGTACCCACCATTCATTCACCTTGTGATAGTACAGGTGGTATTTCACGATGTCTTCTACGCTACCAACACTGATGGACAGCATTGCTCCAAGTTCCTTGATAGTGATGTTCCTATTCTCATGAATAAGCGCATCTGCATGATCAATGTTTGGCTTATTATGCCGTGGTGACAAGGGGCGTGGAGGTATCCCGCTGCTGCCACCACTTATTACGCCGTGGTGGCAGGGGGCGTGGAGATATACCACCGCTGCCACCACTTATTGTGCCGGGGGGGCGTGGAGGTGCCCCTCCTTGCCACCACAGCTTACTCTGCAAGGAGTTAACACAATAATCCTAGATTACCCTCAGCTAGGATTCTCCTGATTCTGGACTTCCTTCGTTACCTAAAGCTGCCACCATCTATTTTATCTCTTAAGAGAGGTGATGAAAGTACTAAGGGCCGGTAGCGCGGTGGTCGAGCGTGCTCTGTTGGTTGGCCCTTTCATCACTGTCACCTCTTATTATTGGCGTAGAGCGGGCGTGTCTGGTCTGACCCGCCTCTACCTATCGTCTGTCACACCACATATTATCCTCTACGACGGGTGGATCGGATATCTCACCGCTGTCGCCAATTTTGTCTTAGTGACGGGGGTGGGTGGAGGTCGCCTGCCACTGTTACCACTTATTACGTCTTAAGGGGGCGTTAATATAAAGGCTACTAAGCGCTGCCTGCGTGGCAGGTGCCTATCCCTGTCCATTCCTAGTACCTCCCCTTAACTGTCATTGCATTTGGCTGCTGCTGCCTTTCGTTTTGGTAGGATCCTCGGGATCGGTCATGGAAAGGTTGATTATGGAGGGGTGAATCACAATCCCGGTACATCCTACTCTAACTACCCTGTCTATTTACACTCTTATTTACAATATTAACAAGGCCGACTTTCAGTCGGGACTACATAGTGTCTTTACTTACATGCTATGCTTCCTCATGTTCTCCCCTTCCGGGGGTAGGCCTTGAGCCTCTCTCTCTCTCTCTCTCTCTGTTTCAACTCCTGAAGCTATGCGATTATTCATCGTTCGACGTAAACCTTTTTCCTGTCTCCATTTCCTACTACTCATTACATAATTCTACACTATCATAATACTTCACCCTTAAAATATTTTACCCCTAAAGTTATGCATATTGAAAGCCTACATATAGTTATCACAAAATCCATGGTCGCCACTACGAACAACAAATATGCGTGCTCCGCATACTACCAGTAATCATAATACACTATAACGACAACCATGTTTACCGTACTAACCCTTGCCTGTTACTTGTTGCATTATTTTTCTTATTCTACCCTAAGGGCTCACTGGCACACTGGAGTTTGCTTTCAACATTTTACCACAACACTTTTATCAACAATAATGTTTAACAGCATGGCTAGTATGAGTAAAGAGACTTACTTGCGATAAGAGACGCAGGCTGAATTCCACCACTCGTAAGACCCATCTCGAACAGAGCCTCCGGCTGACAACTGGTTATTATGTTTTTTTGATCAGCTCCCTAAGTCTCCTGAATTCAGCAATTTATATCATTAACTTGCTGACTCTGTGGTTGGCGAAAGAGGGAGGTTAACTCCTCCTTTCGTCCTCAAGTGTTATATTCTAATTGGCTGTGGGTGGATCCGTGGTCCTCTTTGCTGCTTATTTAATAATATTATCATACTCCAGTGTACCTACAACGCATCTTGCAGAAGTGCTATTGCGCATTCTGCTAACTCAGGCATTCTTAACCTAGATTGCCTGTCCAGGTGTTGACATACTAATGTAATTACTGTAAAACGTTTGTCGCAAGTCCTGAAACATTTAGGCAATGCATTTTGACTTCTAGTCTCAAAATTGCGGCGCAACATGGCTCGATAACGGATGTTCGCGGCCAATGATCATGGTTCATTCTCCACGCGCTCTCTGCCCTCTCTGAAGCACTTACACCATCCAAACACACGGGTCCGTGAAAGACACTCTTCCCCATACTGTTGTCGGAGTCTGTGGTGAATTTCAGCAGACGGGACGTTTTCTCCAACATGGAATTTGATCACAATGCGTTGTTCCGTGCTCCACGGTACCTTCTGTTCGTTCATTATTCTAGCAACTCCCAGACAGGACTGAACAGGTTCCAACCTGAAAAGGTGGGAGGGTGGAGGTTGTGGCTTCACACTCTCAAGGTCGCACAGCTGCTGCATAGTGTGGCTTGTTTACACACAAATCAGTCCCGGTCATATTTGAACTACCTTGTAATTACAACAGTGCAAGCCTCTTCTAACTCTGAATGGCCCTTCATATATTCTTGATCAATTTTCATGTCATGACTTCATTAGTGAGAGGAGCCTTCAGAACTTAACAGTTATGTGCAGATGTGAAACAAGGCATTCTTGACCAGTAAAGACTGAAACTTGGTAAACAGAATCTCCTTGTAAACAATCCACAGGTATTGCAGCTCTAATTCACCCCCCCCCCCAAAAAAAAAACTCCATGGTTTTAGTCTGCAAGTGAATTATACCGACCAAGCGACTGCCACTTGTCGGTGAAGTTAGTGCCAACTTTAGCGGACAGAGGCCGCTGCGGGGTTGCCACAATGAATCTCCGCAGCTGTTAATTTTGATTTTCTAGACTGGAGCCACTATTTCCTTGAAATAGCTCCTCAATTATCCTCATGAGGCTGAGTGGATCCTGTCCCAGACCCACTACTTAGAAAATCTGGTAGAGCCAGGAATCAAACTCTGACCACTAGACCACATAAGCAGTCCTGTAATTCACAGGTCTTCATATTATTTCTTGTACTGCTTGTTGATATTCCCCTTTCATGATATGTCACAGTGTAAATTAATAGCTGACATTAAAGTTACTTACTGTGAACACTTTTCAAATGTTATGGTATGAAGTAGACATGCTGCTATCACTTCTGCAGGTTGTTCAGAAGGCTCGTAGTGCCTTCAGGAATGGGCGTACCAAGCCCATTGACTTTCGAGAGAGGCAGCTGAAGCAGTTGCTTTGGATGCTTGAAGAGAACACCACAGCAATGGTTGAAGCTGTGGGAAGAGATCTGTGGAAGGTAGAACTTATGGTCTGACAGATATTTAAATACACTTCAGTATTAATCTGTCATTTTACTATAATAAATGTAATTCATTGCAGAGCAGACTAGAAGCCCTTTTACTTGAAATCAACGTCCTGATTAATGAAGTAAAGAATGTTCTTTTTCATCTAAAAGAATGGACAAAACCAGAGAAGGTAAGAAACAGAATGCAGATATGCTGTGATTTTCTGTAAGTATTCATATAGTTGGGGTGACTATAGATGGTGTTTGGATTGGTGAATGGATTTATTGACACTTATACACATGACTCAAAACTACTAATAATTACAGCGCTGCCACTAATATGTATAACATAGAAAGAACAGTTTTGTATCCATACTTTTTAGCCTACTTTACTCATTTTGAAAAAAAAAAGATATAAAAGTAGACTTATGAGAGAACTAGGCTATCTGAGTGTGTGATTCCCTGCCCCCCTCAACTTTTGCATGCCTGAACCAATCTATATGAAACTTGGTTTGTATATCATGGCATCTGAGACCGTCTCAGCGACGTACTTCATAAATCCCTCCCGTCAGTTTGTGCATCTATATGTGTATAAAGTTATGATTTGTAGGCAACAGTGCAGTAAAAATATTGCCACAGCAATGAATATACATGTAACAATAGAAGAATTGTTGTACACTCATCATTTTCTGTGTGGTTGGTGTTGTGCTTCCTAGAACTTCTTGTTATGTAATTAGTTGCAAATTTTCTGTAAAAATTTTGATTTCACTGTAGAGAAAATAGATTTTCTTTCCATTTAACTAAGCTGAAAACTTTAGTGTATACTTCTAAGGCTTAGTGTTGATATATATATATATACATAGGATTTATACAAGTGGATTGCATGAACAGTGATGTTCCAAATAGTTCAGGTTAGAACATATTTTAACGTGTTCTGATACATCTGTGTGTTAAGATATTATTTGAAAGTTGTGTTTTAAAGTGATTCTGAAATTTTAAACAAATCATTAAATTTTTTAGAATTTTCCACACTTAAGTGTGAAGTGAGAAATTAAGTTGTTCCTCTGTTATTTTGTTATGTGCTGAAAATGCAGTAGGATTATTATTAAGCTGCCATGTAAAATTGCATCTCTCTCCTTAGACTTCTTACTGCCAGGCAGATGCTGCGGGATATGCAAACAGAAATTTTTTACTATAGTCGAATGGAATTTACAAGCGAGACTTGTCCAGAGGAAGAAGTAGAAAGTATTAAAAGAAAGTAGTATGTTGCTTGGTTGTCACCATTTCTTAGCATATTTAAATTACACTGTAAAGAACAGATTGGTTCATGGCAGTTCTGACACATCCTCCTTCGCGTACTCATTCATTTTGTAGGCAAAGAGAGGACTAAATTGGGTGGCAACATTGTTATCTGTCTTTAAATGTGTGAGAAATTAAAGCAGCATGAAGTAATATTTTTGAAAGTGTATCAATATTATTGTTATTGTTATTATTGGAGGGGGTGGGTTTCCCCATGCACCGCGACCAGTTTGATCTATTGTACGTCCCCCTGTGATATTCTCCCAGTCTCTATACCCTACCGGTACTGTTGCGTGCCATCAGTCCCGACTCAGCCAGTGAGTTCGGCCTCTACTGGCTCAGCAGTATCTAGATGCTTTTCCCATCTACCAGAGGTGGTAGAGACTATTGTTGGGTGGGAAATGTCCTTACAAATTTGGCTCAGAGGTCTCCTTGAGACATGAGGTTCTTTTACGTGCCGTAAAGCTATGACACAGGACCCACGGCTTAAAGTCCCTCCCGGAGGACTTGTTCCCTGAATTCTTCTGCCCTTAAAAATTCCACGACCTCCACCTGGTTTGAACCCGTGTACCTTGAGTCATGAGGTGGGAACATTACCCCTGGACTACGCAGGCTGCTAAGTGTATCAATAAAAATTGGTATTTCTACTGTAAAATTAATACATTACTATCTGAATAGCAAGGTGATGGTAGTGATTCTGTGAGAAATTTGTTGTTTCAGCCTTTGCTTCTGCAAATGTAATAACTTATTGGTTGCAGCCTTCCAAAGGTTTAGTGAATGCCATGGATGGTTTATTAATCTACAATGACCCATATGGGGTTGTGCTGATAATAGGTGCCTGGAACTACCCCATTCATTTGACACTCTTGCCACTTGTGGGTGCCATTGCTGCAGGGAATTGTGTTATATTAAAACCTTCTGAAATGTCTCCAGCATCTGCAGAGC
The DNA here is from genome assembly GCF_002891405.2 of Cryptotermes secundus. NCBI lineage: Eukaryota > Metazoa > Arthropoda > Insecta > Blattodea > Kalotermitidae > Cryptotermes > Cryptotermes secundus. Next base: position 39,381 of record NW_019720567.1, read on the forward strand.
TGTTGGCCAAGCTCATTCCGAACTACCTGGACCAGGTGATGCGTACTACATTTGTTTCTTTAAGTTTCAGTTCATATTTATCTTGGATTATATGATAAACAGGATGAAAGAAACTTATAAAGGTAGAGGATTAAAAGCTTTATAGCATCCTACTGGCTGAAACTGTGGGGAAAAAAACATTTATTGAAAATTTTGAGTAAATAAGTTCCTTACTGTATTCCACAGTCTTTGGGCTTCATGTTGATTTATTGAGACCATAATTTCTGTCTTGAATTTTGAAAAATTGTTAGTCTCCTTCTTTAGGGTGAAATGACTGAACAGAGTCAGAGCTACTTTACCAGAGACAATATACTGCCAATCAGTTCGTCTTGGCAACAAGTCCTTTGAGACTCAGGACCAGTAATTTATTTTCTGACTGAACACTTGTGGTTATAGTCCTTAAGTAACATCCTCACTGACAAGAGGATATGTCTGTTGTTTACAATTGCTGCTGGTCCTCGCCAGCTCAGTCATTCTCAGGTTCAAGTCTAGCAGGATTCATGACCATATTTTACTGTCTCAGATTTGAGACTCCCCCAGCCTGAAGGGCCAGGTCCCTGTATTTATAACCTTCAGGAACAGGGTAACCTGGTTATGCCCCCAGTCACTGGGTTATGACTGATCACAGTCCTAGTTCTCATATTTAAGGATCCAGGCAGTGAAGTAATGAAGGATTCTGTGCTGTGATTGGTGGATCCAGCAGGAATGTATTATGAAATTAGGTCATTTTTACCTTACTCCCAGTGAGGAGTTTGTTGAAATGCTGGAGAACACAAATTGTTTGAAAGAATGGGAACCTGAGGAGATGAAAAAATACAAAAGTTTTGTGTAAGGATCCCTATTCTTATGTCAGATGGTGGTGTCTGATGGCACATCACCACAGTGTTATCACCCAAAACTGGGAACGTGAGCTGCATACTCTGTTGCTGTACCACCAACAGCATTTAATTGAAATGAACTACAGTGCTGGAAGATAAAGATACACTTAGAGAAGTATGTTCATTTGTGTGAAACAAACTTGGTAAGTCCAAAAAAAAATCTAGACAAATGTACAGGTGTTGGACCACCTTCTGCCTTTAGTACAGCCGCAGTCCTTTTTGGAATGGACTCGTACAAGTTTTTAACGGTCTCAAGCAGAATTTTATATCGGTCTTCTCGAAGAACATCTTCAGGTTACTTTAGAGATGCTTGAAGTGGGTATCTGTTCCTCACCCTAGTCTCCAAAACTGTCCAGAGTGGTTCAGTGAAGTTCAGATCTGGTGATTGTGCTTGCCAGCAAAGATGAAGTTGACCATCATGCTCTTCAAACAGTGACTGAACAGTTCCAGCTGTGTGAATGGGGGCATTGTCATCTTGGAAAGCTGCATCGTTGTTCGGAAATAACGTCTGGATCATGGGATGCACCTGATTACCCAAACTGTCCATATATATCCTTGAAGTAATTTGGCCATGGATGGGATCAACAGAATACTGTACGACAGTGTTGCCCCACAAACCATCATAGAACCTCCCCTGTGTTTGGCTGTTGGAACCATACATTCCAGACTATAGGCTTCCTTGGGTATTCTCAGATGTAAACACTTCCTGATGTAGGGAACAGCATGAAGGACAATTCATCTGACCATATGATTCATATCCACTTGTCTGATGTCCAGGTTTTATGGTCATGACACCATTTTTTACACATCTGAGCATTACTTTCAGTAATCAGAGGTTTAGCAATTGCAGTCCTAACATTGATGTTGTATTTGTGATGCATACATCGGACAGTTTTCGTGGAAATGGTCTTCAAGATGAGTATTCAGGTCTGTGGTTTTTTAAACACTCCTTCTCAATGTATGATGATCTCTTTCTTTCATTTTTAAATTTCATCCACTGTTCCCCTTTTCTGATGTTTTCCCATGAGTCATGTATGCCCACATAACCTCAGAAACTGTTTCTCTAGAGAGACCCAATTTGTGGCAGTTTTTGCGACAGATGCTCCAGCTAAACACGCACCAATGATCTGCTCTCTTTCAAAATCGACAAGTTTCCCATTTTCCAATTCTTTCTCATGGACAGTCACTCAACACAATCAGTGATGCACTGACATGAGCACTACAGAGTGTAAACAAATGGAAGAACAGTGTAGCGAACACAAATTCTGTTCCTCAGTTTCTTAATGTTCCATTGTTTTGTTCATCTTCTGTATATGCCATGAGAAAAGATATCATGTTATGCCATTGGGTCATCAGTCCTAGGGTCCACTCCTGATAGAGGATAATTTCATTGCAGGTGTAGGCAGAATGTGAGTGACAGGAAAATCTGTAATCATGAACAGATCCTACTTCTGTTGGCAGGAGTGCTTTCAGGTAGTGCAGGGAGGTGTACCAGAAACTACAGCACTTCTCAAGGAGCGATTTGATTATATATTTTACACAGGATCTGCAGCTGTTGGTAAAATTGTGAGGGCTGCAGCCAATGAACACCTGACCCCTGTTACACTGGAGCTGGGAGGCAAGAGGTGATCACATATCTGTCATTCAGTGGGTGCATGATTGCAAAAGGGATTTCCTATCTCAGACAGGTACAATTATTCTGCACTTTCTGTGTCATTTAGCTGTGTTTGTATTTGTCTTCTTTCAGCCCAGTGTACATTGACAACACCGTAGATATGAACATTACAGTGAAACGGATTCTGTGGGGAAAGTGTATCAATGCTGGACAAACTTGCATTGCACCAGACTATATTCTCTGCCCTAAAGAAGTCCAATCAAGCTTTGTGGCAAAGGCCAGAGAAGTTCTACAGGAGTGGTATGGGAGCAATGTGAAAAGCTCCCCAGATTTATGTCGCATTATTTCTGATAAGCACTACAAGTAAGCAGACACTTGTCCATAAGACAAATTCCATGTTGCATTTTCACATTTTTGTAGGACTTGAAGAATTGGTAAGAAAACTTGATAGCCATATACAATTTCTTGTGTGAACCATTTAACTTCATGTTCAGTATAGAACTGTTAATCTGATGTAGGATTTGAGATTCTTATAGTACAGACTGTGAGGTGTTCTTTCTTCTTGGACATAATGCCTTGTAGCCTGATGGATGTCAGCCAACATTTCAGAGGAGCTTGTCATTCCTGTCTTCATGGTCAGAGATAAGTGAAGCAAACACAGCAAGCAGATTTTTCTTCTGGCTTCTTGCTTGGCTCATTCTTTGACCCTGAAGTAAGAGATGTTCCTTCAAAACGTCAGTTGATTTTGACCAGAGTACAAGGCATTATATTTTAATTTATTTACATTCCATAAATCCCAGTACCATTTGATATGGAACAAGTCAGGTACTAATATATTCCTTCCTTCACCTTGGCGCTACAGCTCAGGGTGAGTTTTGGCCTCCTGAACAATCTGTCTTCATTCTTCCCTATTCTTCATCTTTCCTCCCCATCCTTTCACTTTCATTTTGCAGAGGTCATCATGGACGTCCTCCAGCCATCTCAGCTCCCTCACTGATGTCGGTCTCCATTCAGTCCCTCCATCTGGGGCTGATTATCTGGTTTCTGAACAATTTAGTTTTTACGCGCTGAGGTTGTTAGCCTCACACCCAATCCTCAACGTGGAGGACCAGGGTATCCCTCTTTGTCTGGCTCCTACCCCTTGACCTGTCCGGCATGGGTGACCCTACCAGTAGCTATGCTACCGCTGGCATAGCGCACAGCTTCTCAGGAGCTCTCAGACCCCAACACCACGATAAGGTAGAGATACCATTGCTGGGTAGTACAAATGCATAATACTGTACAGTATCTCAGAAGGTACAACTCATCTTGTTAATTTGATGTTAACTAAAGTTTTAAATTTGATAAAATTCCTTGCACAGAAGATACTATGGATTTACTGAAATGTGTGATGTATAGACTTATTGACTGTCTTCTGGAGTGCTGCAGATTCTGCCTGTCTGATCTAGGATTTTGACTGAATGCAAGTGAAACAATGATGACAGGTTGTCCATGCAGATCTGGGATGCTTCATAGGAATCAAAGTTACTTTTTCCCTCGGTCTCTCATCTGCTAACAATGCAAACTTATTGAATCATAGAACAAAAAATTATAATGTAAAATTATATTTTTGGTGTTAGTATTGCTAGTTGAGTTCACAAAATGTGTGATATTACAACCCACCCACTCACTATTTTGGCTGTATATAAGCCATATAACAACAAGAATAAGTTACCCATGAGAGCAGCTTATGTTTGCTGTCTAACTTTGCTTCAAGCATCAATCTTAACATAACTCACTGAGAATTTGTAAATGGGCATTTCCAGTATCTCTGGTTTTTTAATATATCATGTTTGATATTTTTCATGAGCCAATGATTATCAGTAAGAGGGACAGTCAGGAAACAACATACATTGTACCAAGCAAGATGGCCCTGAAATAACATTGTAGACTCGTATACAGTAGGTGCTGAGAGTTCAGCTCTCATCTGGGACACCGGCTATTCTGGCTGAGGATTTCCATTGTTTTCCTCAGTCCTTTCAGGCAAAGTCTAGAGTGGTACCTCAGTGAGCCCATGACTCCATACTCCGAAATCCATTCCGGTTTATCAAACATCCTGTCATCTGAGGCTGTGGTCTTCAAATGGAATGCAGTGTTATGTAACCAACAGAAAGAATCTGTCATAAATGTGTATGTTGCAGGATTGTGGAAATATTTGTAAAATTAAAATAAATGAACAAAGCACCTAATGTAAGTTTTAGTTAGACTGACACTTCAATCACTTGTACTATTTGGACATTCACCAGGCGACTTGTGTCTTTCCTGAATAATGGAAGAATAGCAGTTGGTGGTGAGACTAACTCATCAGAAAGATTCATCAGCCCAACTATTTTAGTTGATGTCAAACCAACGGATCCAGTAATGCAGGAGGAAATATTTGGACCGATATTACCCATTTTAAATGTGGACAGCCCTTCTGAAGCCATTTCTTTTATAAACAGCCGGTAAGTACAGAATGTTTTAAAAATGTGTCACAGTTCAATATCTGGGAAAGACGATAAATCGAAACCTGATTCAAGAGGAAATTAAGAGGAGATTGAACTTGTGTAATGCTTGCTACCATTCAGTCCAGAACCTTTTGTCTTCTCGTATGCTGTCCAGAAACATAAAAATTAGAATATACAAACCTATAATTTTGCCTTAGGTTCTGTATGGGTGTGAAACTTTGTCTCTGACATAAACGGAGGAACATAGACCGAGGGTGTTGAGAATATTTGGACTAAAGAGAGATGAAGTGACAGGAGGTTGGAGAAAACTGCATAATGAGGAGCTTCATAACTTGTACTTTTCTCCACGTATAATTAGAATGATCAAGTCAAGAAAGATGAGGTGAGCAGGGCATGTAGCACAAATGGGGGAGACGAATGTGTATAGGATAATGGTGGGAAAGCCAGAAGGAAAGAAACCACTGGGAAGGCCAAGGCGTAAGTGGGTGGACAATATTAAAATGGATCTTAGAGAGATAGGATGGGATGGGATGGATTGGATTGATATGTCTTGGGATAGGGACCAGTGGAGGGCTCATATGAATGCGGTAATGAACCTCCAGGTTCCACAAAATGCTGGGAAATTCTTGAGTAGCTGCAGAATTGGCTGCTCCCCAAGAAGGGCTTGGCTCCATGAGTAAGTAAGTAAGTAAGTAAGTAGTTGTAAACAACTTGAATGATAGTTTCACTGTAATGACAATTATTTAATGCTCCGTTACTTGAAGTATTTTAGATGTAGATAATTTAATAATACTTCCACACAGATGTTCTATATAAACACCATTTTAGCATGCTCCATTGCCTTCAGGCAGTCAGTATGCAGAACTCTGCCTCTTGACTTCTCTTCTTGTTGCAGAAACCAGCCACTTGCCTTCTACATTTTCACAAAGAACTCAAAAGACATGAAGATGTTAGTGGAAAATGTTACATGTGGAGGCATCACATGCAATGATACAGTCATGCATGCTTCAGGTAAACCTCATCTTGTTACAGTTTTTTGCATTGTATGGTTCACACAGCTTTATCAGAAATCATAATATTACATGAATGTATCCACACACTGTGAAGGTGTTTCCATTCTCTTCTCCTATCTTTTCCCACAACATTTCCTGTTATATTTGTTACTCATCTGTTCCTGTTCTCTCAGTATCCTCTTCCACCTGTCAATCTCCTTGTTCTTGGTTTCCAGGCTGAGTTTTTGACTCCATGTGCTAAGCGGCCTTCACTATTCTGTCCTCAGTGTGCCTCACATGGTCAATCTTAATTGAAATGGGAATGCAGAAGTAGTCACGTATTCTGTGCAAGGTTATCCTTTTTCTTTTCCCTCAGTTTGGTTTCTTTTAAAATCAGATCTCTCTTAAAGATCGAAAGTATATGAAAATTCAGTCTGGTGTGCCTGTTCTGTCTAGTTTCATTGTTACATATGAATTTGCATAGTGGAAGGTGGAGTACAACTGGGTCCACTCGGCACGGCGGCCACTCATTGGCCTATTGTAGCCTGTCCTTGGTGATTATGATGATGGAGAATTTGGTGGAATGAAGATTGGCAGGGGAAACCGAAGTACTCAGAGAAAACCTGCCCCAGCGCCACTTTGTCCACCACAAATCCCTCTTGACCAGACCTGGGATCAAACCCAGGCCACCGCAGTGGGAAGCCAGCAACTAACCGCTTGAGTTATGGTGCGGTCTGTTACATATGAAACTGTTCCAATGATTTGAAGTTCTCAGAAGGGATATTTTCTCATATTCAGGCAAATGCATTAATATCTTCCAACACTTTCATGCTGGATCCAGATATTTTTCACATTGTTTTCAAATACAATTTCAATTATTTTTGGCAGTGTAAGAAACGTAATGTTAAGGGTGCTGTGTTCTGGGATGAAACCATATAGTTTGGTAGATAAATAACAACTTTTGATGGAACCAGCTGCCTTTATCATCAGGGTAGAAGGACTCTTCTATCATGAAGCTGGAGACAGAAGTTGCTCTGAATTATCGCTACCCATCTAGCAGGCTACACTGCAGCACATCCCAGAAGACCATGATCTTAATATTCACCATACCTCATGTAGCTGTCACATTCTTAACAGTCTTGTTTGCAACTTTGGGCCAGGTTGAAGTGACAGTGACTAAAATCTGTAGTAAATATCGCTGTTTATCTGATTTCAAAACTGTGCTATAGAACGCTAGAGCTTAAAGGAGGTTATGCTGCTTTTCTATTGCAGTTGACAGTTTGCCTTTTGGTGGTGTTGGCTATAGTGGCATGGGAGCATACCATGGTGTGTACAGTTTCAACACATTTACACATAAGAAAAGTTGTCTCATTAAAGACTTCAGCCCATTAGCAGAGAAGTTAGCATCGTAAGTAAATATTCTTTGCAGCAAACCGGTATCCTTATTTCTTGTAGGGAATGGAGAAGTAAGCATAAGCATGTAATTGTAATTGTAATTTATTTCGAGTTCCAGATGATCCAGTAAAACTGATTACAAACCATAGGATATAGAACACGTCAAATATTAATTAAAATATGTCAAGATAAGCAGAAGAACATAAAAGGTGCAGTACAGTCATAAGTACAGTTCAGATATAAGTTGAGCTCAAGTAAATAATTAGAATATGTCAAAATTATAAAGCAGTAAAATAAATGATATAAAAGACTAAGTATTATCGTAAATACAATAAAACTGTTATACAGATAGACTCATATAATTCAATATAGAGAAACTAACATGCTATTCATATAAAACCATTAGTTTACATCATCATCCATTAACACCGTAATACTCCTCAAAGTCATAAAAACAATGGGTAATCAAGTATCTCCTTAAAGAAATCTTAAATTGCTTGTGTATCCCAACAATCCCCTTCATTTCAAGGGTTATTAAATAACTTTATTCCTGTAAAGTAAACACCTGACTGAGATGTTGAGACTAGGGCTGAAAAATTAAATGTTTGTGGGAACATCCCACATTATCACGCATTTCTGCAACGCTCGCTCTTCACATCACTTTTCACCATCACGCGCGCTAACCAATCTGATTGCTTCAACCGTTCATATTTATACCGGGATCGCTCCTGGCCCGCATCTACGTCATTACGCGCGCTAGCCAATCCTTCCTCCTCACTTTCGAGTTTGGCTCCGCCCCACCGACCAGCGTATAAAAAGGAGCGACTCCAAAGCCGAGTTATTCAGTTCAGCAGTTTATTTCAGTCCGACAGCAAGCAACTTCAGCCAGCAGGCTTTGTCGCCAGCGCTCGGTCTTCGGAGACATCGGCAGGCTGCGCCAGGCACGACTGCCTCGGCTCTCCAGCGCTCTCACACCCGACTCACTGGGGCACCGCACCTGGACTCGCCGGTAGTCGTGTTATGGTCCGACTCACTGGGCATCTGGCGTAGCCACTGCCTCGTGGCTCCTACGACTGCGCTCAACGACTAGCCTTTCACCAGCCATTCACCGTAACTAGCCTTTCTCCTTACCGGCGCGCGCCACGCTACCTCTCCGATCAAGCATCTCAGCAGCCACGGTCCTTTTCAGGGCCAACAAACTGTTCCGAAGAAGTGGGTTGTCATCGGAGTAATGACAAGACTACACACGTTGACAAGAGCCCCACATTGATGACCCCGACGTGATTGGAAGCGCGTGTGGTGAACATCAAGTAACGACTCCTACGTTGGATCATCACGGCCCAGCATAGACGCCGCATACACTTCGCAAGCAGCATCACTTCTCGCAAGGGGGGGAGTGATGTGGGAACATCCCACATTATCACGCATTTCTGCAACGCTCGCTCTTCACATCACTTTTCACCATCACGCGCGCTAACCAATCAGATTGCTTCAAACGATCGCATTTATACTACGCTCGGCGCTAGCCCGCGTCTACACCATTACGCGCGCTAGCCAATCAATTCTTGCTCCTCACTTTCGAGTTTGGCTCCGCCCCACCGACCAGCGTATAAAAAGGAGCGACCCCAAAGCCGAGTTATTCAGTTCAGCAGTTTATTTCAGTCCGACAGCAAGCAACTTCAGCCAGCAGGCTTCGTCGCCAGCGCTCGGTCTTCGGAGACATCGGCAGGCTGCGCCAGGCACGACTGCCTCGGCTCTCCAGCGCTCTCACACCTGACTCACTGGGGCACCGCGCCTGGACTCGCCGGTGGTCGTGTTATGGTCCGACTCACTGGGCATCTGGCGTAGCCACTGCCTCGTGGCTCCTACGACCGCGCTCAACGACTAGCCTTTCACCAGCCATTCACCGTAACTAGCCTTTCTCCTTACCGGCACGCGCTGCGCTACCTCTCCGATCAAGCATCTCAGCAGCCACGGTCCTTTTCAGGGCCAACAAACTGTTCCGAAGAAGTGGGTTGTCATCGGAGTAATGACAAGACTACACACGTTGACAAGAGCCCCACAGTTTATTTAAAAATAGCTTTTAACTGCTTGTACATCATGATATACAGTGGGACTGAATCCAAATCGTAACTTCTGTGTAGGTGTGTGACAGTTGTTCTTGAAGAGTTCTGTCTTCTGGAATATAACAACATGCAATCCATTGAAAGTCATCTGATATCTGAAAGGAACATGTGGCCTCCATCTTCAGGGTTGAAGAGTAAGCCAAGAAGGAAACTACTGTGAAGAAGGTAGCAAGCATGTGTTGCTAGCTTTTTCCTGCTACATGATCGTTTCATGTGTGGCTTAGTCTTCCGTTATGAAGACAGAGGCGACATATTCCCCTGAAAGACCAGTTGACTTTCCACAGACTACGCGGCATTTTGTACCAGAAGATAGAAGTTTTCATAACAACAACTGTCGGAACCTCAACTTCTACTGTTAATAATCACCTTCAGTGTACAAGGTGTATTATTAATGGATTTTTTTTTTTTAGAAACTTTTGCTGTGTACTACTCTTTGTTGTAATGAAACATTTCTGAATGTCAGGTAGTTAGATTTTTTCCTCAAAATTTTTTCATAATATTTTGGTAAATAATCCATTATTTTGGCATCTGAACAGCCTGGATGTCTTCTCATGCGAACCATTTAAATTTGCATCAACTTCATTTTCCTCGTGTTTCTTCATCTCAGTGTTTACTTATGTCAATTTGTCAAAATGTAAGTGGTGGTATCCAGAAGGCTGTTGCTTGAAAGCTCAGAGATTCACATCCTCATGAGCTGTATTGGCAATAACTTGAAATATAATTCTTAGGTTATTTTAAAGTGATTGTGAGTGAAACTCGATGTTGCCTTGCGAATGAAACTTGATGTTCCAATAGAGGGGGATAAATACAGAGCGAATATGCTAACATAAATATCCTGAAGGTTTGTTTCTGTGTTTATGTAATTTTGTTCTTTCTGTTACAGTTCTACTTGCTCTTCTCCATTATTTTTGTCTGAATAATGGAGAATTGGAATAATTCATGATACAAGCAATAAGTCTTAACATTTTTTATATATATGTATATTGCAGTTTCAGATATCCACCCTACTCTCAAAAGAAAATCAACATTTTGTCTTTTCTGTTGGCAAAAAGGAAAGGTTTGAGTCTGAAGTTCCTTCCATATCTGATGATGTTTACCTTTGGTGTAGCAGCCACAATTGTGTTCAGAGCCATAACAAAGGTAAAGACCAATCTGGCGAAACTTTGTTAGATTATCTGTTTTTGAAAGTTCCATGTATATACTGTGTTTCTTCTCTTTGTGCTGAATTTCGACAATATGCTTTTCTTCTAATGTGTTTAATCCTGTAGTACCAACATTTTCTCACGTTTTTGTTATGTTCTCCATGCTGTCTGTTAATCTGTTGTTCTCTTAGAACATGACAGTTATTTAAAAGAGAATTATACTCAACTGATATCTTTTTTAAATCATTCATGAGCAGGAAGGCAGTTTCCGATGTGGCATGAGAAACTGCATATGTCACATGTTAAGTGCTGTAGATGGGGTTTGGATTGGTAATTCGATTTACAGATTATAACTACAACTTACTATTGTGCTAGTGCTGATTCACACTCTGCAGTTCACTGCAGCAATCACTAAGTCCTTTCAGTTTGCTATCTTCACTGGTTGTCTGGAAATGGCTTCCAACATTATAGATTCCTCAGCTTACGTGTTCAGCAGCTTCTGTCATCACTGGCTGGCACCTGCCTCATGACTAACAAGGCGTTGCCTGGATACACTCTTCTAACAAGGGCTTATTCTTCACACCCTTATAGCTCAAGAACTGCACCTGCTATCTGCCTTCTCAAGACTCCTGACTCTTGTAACTACACTTTACAAATCACCACCACACACAGACTGGTGCTCCCAGTCATGGTCTTCACTGCACTGTTGGGTAACATATTCCAACACTGGACGTTCCTCTGCTCCTGGCCTTGCCAACTAATGGTCCCAGCTCCTTGCTAGCTGGTGTCTATCTCTCAACTAATTCACGTTGCTATAATGGGGGTTTCTAGTAGGCGACTGTCTTAGCCTAGTCTTGGACCACCTCCCTCGAAGCTCAACTTACGCTCCACTGTCAACTGACTTAGCTGTGTTTCAGTTATCCATATATAACCTCTGCACAGATCCACAGAGAACACCACTTCCCACAATTCCTCTGTTGTTGCTATGCTGATGTGGCATTTACTGTGCCATAACCTAGTAACGGATGTCTTTTCTGATTAAACTGTTCAGCTTTCAGCAGACATGCCACAATACATTTCAGCAAGTTCAGTAGAAAGAAAGAAAAATAAATTAGGGCAGTAAAAGTAAAAAGTAAAGCTATCCCTGTAACAGGCCATGAAGGCCCATAGGGTTGTGAGATGTTGAGGGTCCCACATTAACTAGACAATCGGCTCTAAAATGGCGGTAAGGTTGTCAGCCTTACGTGTCGGCCGTGCTTTACTCCCCAGGAAAATTATTAAATTAATTCCTGGTACTCATTTCTGTTAGAGGCTGAGTAAACCCTAGGGCCTAGTGCGGCTGGAAGGATTAGGTCAATTGGAAAAATCTAACGACCTCATCGGGACTTGAGTCCGCAACCTTCCGGCTTGTTGCATAGTGCCTCAACCGATTACACTACCGTGTGCCCCCAGATTAGTGCAGTATGTCTCATTTTTTCTCAGCATTGTTGATGTTTAGACAAGAGGTGTCTAATTTCTCTGAGCTTTATGACAGTTAAGACAACAGACACCTCATTTTCTTTGAGCATTATGACAATTTGGACAGTGTCTCTCATTTTTCCAAGCATTATGGTTGCTAAGAGCTGTGCCATAGCTCACATGGTTAGTTGCTTGCTTCACATTGTGGAGGCCCATGTTCAGGACCAGAGTACACCAGATCAGATTTTTCATGGACAAAATGGTCTTGAATCAGGCTTTTCTGTGTGCACTTTAATTCCCCCTTGCCATTTATCACTCCACAACTGCTCTATACTCATAAGTCATCTGGGGTTTGTGTATTATGTCCAGTTGAGGCTCTCATATGAAGGAATGTTGTTCAAACCCAATGAGAAAATAATAACAGTAAAGAAAGTAACAGTGATGGGAACTGAGGAAGCAGGTTCTTGTACAAAGTATGTTTCAGAAGATGGAACTTTACTAAACGCTGTGATACACTGTAAGAAGAGCACAGCAGACTGAACTACAACATCATTTGCTTGACTGATTGCATGGTATACCCATTGCAATATGTATTGCTAAAAGAAATGGCAAGCACAAAGCTGTATGTTTTTAAACGTGTTAAATGGATATGTAGAACTAAGTTCTTATATCACAGACTTGTCACATCTTAGTCTTGTTGTAAGCTACTGATGAAAATGTGCCACAAAGAGATTGCCATTCCTTTCATGTCAGTGGCGGCAATACATTCTGTCACGTGTTGGGTATGTTTCTTGCTCCTTCTCTGCATATTCTGAACACCCTGTTTCTAGATTTGTCTGGGTTCTCTGTTTGTCTTCCCTTATTTTGCATGCCACACATAAAGCAGGTTTAAAATTGTCCCTGTGCCCAAACACAAGACTACTAAGACCTAAGCAGATCAGAGGTAAGGTTCATGTAGCTACTTGCTCTGTTACACAGTGATCAAGCGGCCTCCGTAGTCTAGAGGTAACGTTCCCACCTCATGATTCGTAGTATGCGGGTTCAAATACCCGGCGGAGGTTGTCGAATTTTTAAGGGCGGAAAAATTCAGGGAATAAGTCCTCCGGGAGGGACTTTAAGCCGTGGGTCCCGTGTCGTAGCTTTACGGCATGTAAAAGAACCTCATATCTTAAAAGGAGGTGACTGAGCCAAATTAACGGACGTTTCCCGCCCAACAGCAGTCTCTAATACCTCTGGTAGATGGGGGAAGCATTATAGATACCTCTCAGCTAGTAGAGCCGGTCTCGCTGGCTGGGCGGGACTGATGGTAAGCACCAGTACTGGTAGGATATAGAGATTGGTAGAAATCATAGAGGGAAGCACAATGGACCAATACAGGTCTCAGTGCATGGGGAAACCCACCCTCTCCAATAACTAACTAACTAACTAACTAACTAACTACACAGTGATCATTCATAAATCCACCAGCTTGAGCAGCTGTAGAAATGAGACATATCTCACAGAATTTATCAGTGTATACTATATTTTTTTATTCCAGTGTTGTGACTGAATAATTGCTTTCTTTGTTTTATAGAGGAACCCATCGGAAATGTGGACCACTGTGAGTGCAAAGATGTCAGGTCTCTGGCATAGTACACCGTCCATTGTAGCGAAGGGAGTGTAACGTTACTAAATATAATTTTTGCTAAGCTGAATGGAAGGCTTGAATATGTGTCACCAACTGTGGCAAAGCCTTGTGGTTGTTAACTTCAGTAAAATTTAGTCCTAGGACTGTCAACTGCTGGAGAAACTGGCACATTTTGTTTTGTATTGGCATTGCGTACCCGTTTTAGCATTCACAGAACAGATATTCTGTTATTGTGCATACACATAACTGTAATTATCTTGATTTCTACAATATTCTGTTTTAAAAATCCTACTCCAGTCCTCACTCTCACAGTCTATCACCATATCCCAACTCATGGGATGTGGGTAACGCCCACAACAGTGGTCATTGGTTTCTACACCACTATGGAAACCAGGATGTTGTTTACAGGCCACTGCCTAGTAATTTCCAGCTGTAGTGACTCCACAGTTCTTGCTTTGAGCGAATATAGCACAATATACTTGTAAATACTCATTGAGTAGCATGTCGCAATTGTTCGTACCACACCAACAGATGTTTGTCATGAGCAAAAATTTGTGCTTCTGTGTTGTTTAATTATTGAAAACGTGAATTTGTGTGTATGATTTGAAGTTTTAATGATGACTACACATTGAAGTCTTCCCATATGATCAGCCATGTGAATATGAAGTCTGTATCCAGTGTTTTGGTGACTGTCCTCATCTCCGAAACTTCAGATACAAACACTATATTAACACAGCCGATTACATGAGAAAATACTGTTGCATGAATTTTGTATTATTGATATTTGCCATCTCATTGTTGTTATTCATCCTGGCATTCATGAATGAAGAAACTGAGTTATATGTAAGCATCTTAATCTGTTTGCGTTCACACATTAGTGTACTCTAATATACAGGGTGTTTCTCGACTTTAGGGCATAACTGCAGGAGGTGATTTCCTAGGTCTTTGTGATCAAAAAAGTTCATATAAACATGTGTCCGATTTTGGACGGTTACGGAGTTATGACCGTTTTTTCATTCCCGTACACGCCCTCGTGTGAAGAGCGTCTGTCAGCTGGTGGGTTGCTATTTTTTAGCCAGCTACAGACAGAGCATTCTCGTTATCTCGACACTTGAGAGCTACCTAAGGCGGGGTGGATCGGTATGTCCGGCATGGTTCACAACCGAGCGGCAGCCTGTGTTGCGGCCGGCAGTGACATTTTCAAAAATCAGCTTTAAGCACGAATAAATTCAAATTAAATGTAATTTCACGAAGTTAACTTTACATTCATACTTTAAATGTATCATGTATTATTCTGGTTTATTATTTTGTTCTGTTTATTGTTGGTAATCATTACCTTCTATTCTGAGTTTAAAACGGTCATAACTCCATAACTGTCCAAAATCGGATACATGTTTATATGAACTTTTTTGATCACAAAGACCTAGGAAATCACCTACTGCAGTTATGCCCGAAAGTCGTGAAACACCCTGTATAAAACATCTTAGAACACGTGTGTAAGAATACACGCAAGATCCTTGTGTCACAGTAGAATGCAGTGCTGTTGATGTTGCTGAATTAAGGAAGCAATCCTATCTGGAATGGTGCAATACTTTTGCCAGTTGTAACCCAGATTGAGCTTTCTGTCATCCTTCCTGTATTCCATGCCATTGAGACACAGATATTAGGTTGCCTTTTGCTCCTCTCCTGCCAGTTGAATGATACGTGAAGTGTCAAACAGAAAGCTTTTCATTCCGGCACAACTTGCCTATGTAGGGCTCTGCTTTGGTTCATAGTAGAAGGTATGAGTTGAAAATGTTTGGACACAGAATGGACATTTGTTGATCTTCAGTAGTGTAAGTACTACCCTAGAAGAGTAGATTCTGCCCTCATGTTCTGGAAGTGATATTTCCATGATAGTATATCTGTATAATGCACTTGTCTAATGTGACACCTGGTCAAGTTTTATGTCAAACATAATTCCTGTCCACCTGCTTTAGGTGTGCTACTTGCACTTGAAATTGATGGCTTCTTTTCAGAAATCTTAAGTAACAATAATACACTGCAGAGTCTAAAATAAGATGAAGAGTTCTGACTTATGGCTTGTATCTCTGTATAGTCCACTGAAAGCCAACTGATGTTTTGGAGGAACATGTCTCCATCTTTAGGGTCAGAGAATAAGCCATGTAAGAAACCACCATAAACCAGATGGCTTGATAAATGTTAAATTTATTATGAGTTCTGAATTTAGGTTAACTTTTATGAATTGTCTGTGGAGCTCAGCTTGACATCCATTGAGAATTGAAGGATATGGGTACAAAAAGGACGTAATTAGAAATGAAGAAGTCAAGATATTTCATGTAGCAAAAAAAAAAAAACAGTATATTTTCATAGAAACAGCAGTATGTAATATGAAGTTCTTTACAGGATCAGTAAATGCAACTGTAACACAAATGTGCATGATTTATTGAGTATTTACTTATTTCTCAAATTTCATAAACTCAGTTACATCCTTATTCTAACAGGAGCTAAAATCTTATGACCGTAATCAGCACTCAGTCCATGGGGTCAGTAGACAATATAGCACAGTCATTAGTCAAGTAAGATAATGAATGGAAGACTTGTTGATCAGTGTACTCTTATATTTTGAATTGTGTAACTAATTAACTAATTAGGTAAGTAGATAATGGTGTTTTTTCATTCTGTTTCAATGCATAAATATGTAGTGCAAGCCAAAAATAAAAAATCATATTGAAACAGAAGTGAATACTGTCACAGACCCGGGTTTTGACCAGTGAGTTGATTTATTGGATATTCAGTAGTCATAACTACAAATAATTATATCAGTTTCAAGATTAATATAATTATAACATGTAAATAAAATCTTCAATATCTGCATACATTAGTCATTGCTAGGTAACCAATCTAAACAATGGCTGTTCCTCTGCAGAGTTTTCCCTGTACTTTTCCTGGCAATGAATTTTAACACAGGAACTACAACTGTCACACTCCAGATATCAGTGCACTGTAGCACACATAAGGTCTTCAGATCACATGTTAAGTCTTCACAGTCCTCTCCAACTGTGAATTTCCCGTGGCTATCTTCTACTGAGAACTGACTGACTGACATGTAGCACCAATTGTCTTCAAGATAACTCCTCTGCAATGACCCCACGGAAAATATCATCTTCTTTATTAAAGATGCATGTTTAGAGATTCATTGCCTAGCAACGGATGTCCTATTGTTCCTTGCATTTTATTGGCGCAGACAGCATAAAAAAACAGTTTCCCCTATGTTGTTGTCTTGTTCTTAAGGGGGGTGTTTATTGGCTGTTGTATAAAAATTGGAGTTCTTCTATTGTCTGTATTCATTGCCGTGAGAATGTTTAAGGACAGTCCTGTATTGTTATAGAAACGGCCCATATGACACAGTACTTAAATGACAGGTTGAATGTCACTTTTGCATGAATGGTTACTGTAGTCTAGTTTTCTGGTAGATTCCATAAACATTCAGTAATTATGTATTACTTAAATTGACTAATTCCTACTAGGAAAGCTGATAGTTTCCCAGCTTGTCATCAAGTGCATGGGAGAGAAGGGAAATGAGTACAAAAAATTAAAAATTTGCTTAGTGGGGGGTGGAGTCCAACTGGGTCCACTCGGCATGGCGGCCACTGATTCTCCTATTGTAGTCTGCCCTGGGTGATTATGATGATGAAGAATTCTTGGTGGAATGAAGATTGGCAGGGGAAACCGAAGTACTCGGAGAAAACCCTCCCCAGCACCAGTTTATCCACCACAAATCCCACTTGACCAGACCCGGGATCGAACCCTGGCTGCCACAGTGTGAAGAAATGAGTACAAAGATCTGTTCAGAAAATTTGAAGGGAGGACTTCTTGGAGGATATGATATTAAAATGGCATTGGAGGGTGTGGACTGGATTCATTTGGTTCAGGGTAGGGATGTATGGCAGATCTTTGTGATGATGATAAATCTTTGGGTTCCGTGTAAGGTGAGGGTGGGGTATGTAATTTAAAGACTTTCTGAGTTACTGTTATTTTCTCAAGAAGTCTATGCTCTGGAGTTGGTTAATTAGTATGTATATGGCAAGCTTTATTCTGTGATACAGTAAACCCTCGCTAATCCAGATTACTGGGGGAGAGGTCATTGGATTAAGCAATAATCTGGATTATCAAAGCAAGTGTACTCCAAAAAGACAAACTTGGAACACAAATAAATGGAAAATTTAATGATATATTGTATATGTAGTGCTGATGAAAATAAATAAAAAATATCGCTGTAGAGCCTTTATAGAAAAACCATGAAAAGACAGTCCATTTATTCATTGATAGAAGGCTCAGATATTGTACTTGTTTTGGAATATAATTATGCAGGTCGAGTTTTGTCTGAACAGGCAAGTAACTCATCTGCCTTCCTCAATACTGTGTGTAGTGCATAATTAGTTAAGCACAGGGACAATTTTACCTTTTTTATTTCCAGTAACATCACAAAATAAGAAGGTAGTGAAGTCCTTGTATTAATAACACTTCTAATCTTAGAGGCGCCGGTCACGGTAGCCGAGCGGTCTAAGGCATGTACTGTCTTCGCTAGCTTGGAAACCGGGATCGTGGGTTCGAATCCCACTCAGGGCATGGATGTTTAGTTTGTGTGTGCGTTTTTCTGTGTTTGTGTACAGGTAGAGGCCTTGCAATGAGCTGATCACCCCCCCCCAAGGAGTCCTACCGAATGTGTAAGATCTAGAAAAACTTAAGTGAACGGAGAAGTTCATGGAGGTAGGCCTAGGCCCACTGGGGCTGTAGTGCCAAGGAAAAAAAACTTAGAGGTAGGTAAGGTAAAGTCCTCGTGCTTAACTAATTAAGCAATGGGCCATGAAGGCGTTTGGGGAGTGGATGTATACATCCCGCGTTTTCTTGACCTCGGCACTAGTTGGAGGTGATTGGTCAGCTTTATGCCCCATCCTCTTTACCCC
Source organism: Cryptotermes secundus (assembly GCF_002891405.2). Classification (NCBI taxonomy): domain Eukaryota; kingdom Metazoa; phylum Arthropoda; class Insecta; order Blattodea; family Kalotermitidae; genus Cryptotermes; species Cryptotermes secundus. The sequence continues at coordinate 58,109 of NW_019720567.1, forward strand.
CAGGGAAGGAGCCCCCGGTTCCTATTGGATAGGAGGCTGGGTAGGATGACTTGGTAAAGAGAATTCTTAACCCTACCCGTACTCGAAGCTGGGGCTCGACACCAAGGCAGAATGACTGACTGACCGTCCGTTCTAACATGACTTTGACTGACTTGACCGTACTCGAAATCCAACCTTACCGTAGCCAGTCACTATATCGGCTCCGACATTTTAATCTTGCAGAAGAAATAGTAATTCCATGAACAGCGTAAAACTACATATAAAGAAACTGGAGTGAAACACTGCAAACCAGAATCATAATAATACATGTTAAATGTCGGACCTCAATGTTCATGTTTTGTAGAACACGTCTTCAAGAAAGGTGTAATGAATATGGGAACAAAATTATGCAATAAATTACTAAGTAAATTTATGAAAGTGGAAAAATGAGGCAGTTTATTCCTATTACAATAAACATATACTCTGTACATGAATGTATGTTGTGTTAAATTAGCGGAATGTGATACTTGAATTGGCTTGTTTTACGGATTTGATCTGTATGGCGTCGTAGTACGAAGGAACGTAGATCACATATATATGTTATTTTTACATATGTATATAAGACTTATCCAGTGTCAATAGTTTGACTAAAAAGAATGAATAAAATTGAAGTGAAAAATGGTTGCTATAGAAAACGAGGAGATACGCAGCAGGAGCCATTTAATGTAGTTACAACAGGACAGGTTATGCCAACATGTAGTTTTGTGAGCAGATACCGACCTATCGGAGGAATATGCCGCCTCCATATTGCTAAGGACTGGATGGCCGACATTCGATTTTGCTTTCACGCCAAGGTACACATAATGTCAGAGTTGGAGTTATTTAATGAATTGACGGAATATTACAAAGAAAGCGTTCTTGTTTGAAATTAGACCTGTATAGGTCCAAAATGGCGCTCCGTTACATTGTCTCCTATCCAGCAGGTACAAGGCCAGATGGCCGAAGCGTGAACCTAATGCCGAGGTCAATTATTCGTGGAGGTTTGTTACATGAAGTACATTTTTAGCAATATCTATTGTATTGAAATGGGACAGGATTGGGTACAAGAGCTTATTGCAGGTCCCACATCGAACGTTTGTTTGTACGGCGGCCAAGTTCCCACTTGACAGTAGGATTGTGAAAACATCAGGTGACGTTGAAGGTCATGACCTCCCATAAGGTATTGTCAGAAGTAGCTATGTACGCTGCAGGCATAATACCACAACAAGTGACGTAAGGACATTATATTTTTCTTACTGAATTACGTGACAAATTGAAAGTATTCTAAATCGATGATTTCCAAACTTCCTTTCACCCATCTGTACGAGATATATCTCAACCGAGTACACGAAAAATAAGTACAACGACCAGTTTCCGTAAGCTAATATCGTTCTATGGTAAATTAACAAGGAACTATGATAAGTCTATTTCTTGTAGTCAGTATTTTGTTGCAATTGTACAGTTATGATTGCGATCTTCTGGGTTATAACACCGTGTAATTTCCTGGCTGGTTAGCAACTTTACGAAGGAACCAGCCGCTTCTATTCTTAGAGTATAAGTGGCCTACCTCGAAGAATTACGTCATAATGCAGAAAACAATTGAATATAAGATACCTTCTACTCCTAAGATATATGCTGTAAATTCCTTCGAAACTTTATTAACCGCCTAAGAAACAGCACGAAATCATAATTAGAAAACTGATGTGAACTTCTACCCTGAAGATGGTAGCAACAGTATCCTTCAAATCGTCACAAACCCCACACGAAATTACACGACGGCATAACCCAGAAGATCGCATCTCAATTTTCAGATCTCATCCATTCCACGGTTACTTCTGCTTCTTTTCCTTGCAGGAGATCGGCGACTTTCTAAACGCGGTGTGAAGGTATATATATTCCTGTGTGGGGGTTCTGCATATTCGAATTTTGCCCGGCAGGGATCGGTGGGGCGCGCACGGAAAGGAGTCGGGGAGCAGGGGACCGCAGTCTCAGTGTCCAACATGTGGGACGGCGAGAGAGTTCGTCGGGACGAGGCAGTGTCCGTGGACATTCTAGAGCTGACGGACTCTGCGGAGGAAAGCAGTAGTGGCAGCATGGACGAGCAGAAAGGTGAGTGAGGACTGAAGGCTGGATTTGGGGGCTTTCATGGCTGTCACTGATACAGTAACTCAATGTAGTTCGGTAATCCATCGATGTTTCTTGCGTGGCTTACGACCCTAAAGACGGAGGTGATACATTCCTCAAAACGTCGGCGGACTTCTACCCAACTACGAGTGCATGACGCTGCAGCCTAGAACGTCGTATTCTTCGAAGATTGAGGGTGTTAGTGAGAGATGTGAGAAAAGCTATAGAATGGGGAGCTATTTCTGTTCAATATTTTGTTGCATCCTCTTGTGCAGAGCACTACAAATAATATTGTATTCTTTGCCAACACATGCTTACGAAAAATATAATAAATATTATTTATGTTCATTTCCCGCATTCTTCACGTAACATTTCCAGGGTGATTGCTGAGCAGGATTGACAGGAGTGGGGCGCGAAGAGTTCACTGCAAAACAAGAAATATCTAGCTAATTTTCGATGGGAAATCTATAGGGAACAGCCCCCTTGTGAGACCCAGGTCAGATGGGAATTTGATATTAAAATGGTTTTAAGAAAATAGTCTATGAAAAGGATCCAGTAGCGGGGTTTTGTGATGATGGCACTGAACCTTGGACTTCCATGAAAAGGTGTTCAAGAGAAACTCTATACTATGTAGTCACAGCAATATGGTACGAAATAAGAGCCAGTGATATTACACTAACATTGTAGTGGTTAAGATATTCCACAGTATTCTGTCGTATACACGCACACACACAAAGGAATTAAAAATCACATAGCCTAAGGAGATTCACGATTAAATTTAAAGAGTACATTCAGGAAATTTGTATTATTATCATCAACTTGCACTGTGATCGCTTGACGTAATTTAAAAAGCGATGGAGGCGTGTATCGCCGTGTATCACCATAATGAACGCTGATGGTATATATGGGCACGTTTTTTTTTTCAGCCAGTACGCAAACCGTTGTCAGTTGATGCGTACCGGAATATTTTCAAACGTCATACACCTGACACTTGAGTAAAATTATAGCATAAATTACCAGAAAATAGTTTCGAAAAAGAAGCGGGTTATGTATGTTATATAACGTTACAGGTATGTATCATATAAACAGCTGTGTTAGAATTGTTTTGCTTCCATATAAGCATGGAAAATATTTTGATCTGTTAAGGACATGCCACGAGGGAAATATTATGTAGTTGTAGTTTAGGTTGTCCGCCCCTCTGCATATTGATACCCTAAATGTTTGTGACACTATTCACGAAACATATACTCGTACTATGCTAGACATTGTTAACTGCGTGTGGTATATCTTATATGCACAACCAGACATTTGCTTTAAACGTAATGCAGAATGCAAATCGGAAAGAGCTAATGACCATGGAATTTTTGCAGGTCATTCATTTTAATTAAAAGTAAATATGCGGCGTTAAATGTAAATAAATAACAATGTATAGACGAATTGACAATTATTTCATTTTCTTAAAATATAACGACACGTCATAACTCGACGATAATAATGAATCGATCAATTTATATTCATTTTCCGCTCCAGATTATCTCACGAACAACTTCCTAAAGTCTGGGCATATTATTTTAAACCGCGCGTAAGAGCTCATTGCTCTGTACGTTTTAAAGAGGGAACGTGTAAAAGCATTATGCTGTTATGTGTAAGAAAGTTATTGAGCACGCATTTTTCCAACGAAATTTCTAGTAGTGTCTCTCTTTCTTCTTCTTCTTCTTCTTCTTCTTCTTCTTCTTCTTCTTCTTCTTCTTCTTCTTCCTCTTCCTCTTCCTCTTCCTCTTCCTCTTCTCCTCCTCACCCCCTTTACAGACTTGACGCATCTTGTCACGGGGCTAAGAAAATGTAATGAAATCTGTTTGCAATATTATCTGAAAATCTGATGCAACTAAAAATTTTATAAATCTGCTGTCTCTGTAGAAACACTGGAAATCAACATATAAGTAAACTGAAGATCATTTGCAATAAAAGTCAATCGCATTTTCGAAAGGAAGACTTATAGGCCAAATAGTCTATGCTTAATTATTATGACTAGTTCCTATTTACAAGTATCAGGGTATTTACATAGAATTCTGCTAATATATCTTCAGCATAAACTAAATATTTCGCCAGAAAAGAATATGTGGACGTGTACTGCAAATTTGAACACGATAACTAGTATGCATTGTGTAGGTCTACATTTCGGTGTTGATACCGTATTGGCTCATTCATACACAATCTGGTCGATTCTTGGATAGTTCACGTGAATCATCTCAACTTCTGAGGAGACACATCAACAAATGAGATGAGAATATCAGGAATAGTAGGAAGGCATACAAAAGTACGCATATGGAAAGGACGTTCTCGGGGAATATGACGTTACCTAAAAAACGCTTTGGGCGGTCTAAGGCATGCACCGTCTTCGCTCGCTCGGAAGTCGGGATCGTGGGTTCGCGTGTGTGCGTTTTTCTGTGTTTGTGTACAGGTAGAGGCCTTGCGACGAGCTGATCACTCGCCCAAGGAGTCCTACCGAATGTGTAAGATCTAGAAAAACTTTAAGTGAACGGAGAAGTTCATGGAGGTAGGCCTAGGCCCACTGGGGCTGTAGTGCCAAGGAAAACAAAATGCTTTAGACAAACAGCAGATCTTGAGGGAGATGCATGGGACGGAAGGGGCATGAAACTGGCTCAGAAGTTTTTCCACTGGTGTGCTTCAATATTAGAGATGCTGAACCTTCAGGTTTGACTAACAGAGATTTAATTAGTTAGTTAACATACAGCGGGGCACGCGGTAGCGTAGTTGGTTCGGGCACTATGATACAAGCCGGAAGGCCGCGGGTTTGATTCCCAATGAGGCCATTGGGTTTTTCAATTGATCTAATCCTTCTGGCAGCACTAGTGACCCTGGGGTCGACTCAACGTCTGACAGAAATGAGAAGCAGATTTTTTTGGGGGGTAAAAGACGGCCGCCGCGTGAGGCTGACAACCTTACCGCCATCTGTGAACCGACAGTATAGAAAATGTGGGAGCCTCGATGTTTCACAACCTTATAGGCCTCTGTGGCCTGTCACAGGGATAGCTTTATATTTTTACCTTAATATATAGCATTAGGTTGGGCTTAGGAGTCTGTACCCCACTCTGTCCCCCTTTTGAGCTTTGGAACATTTCCGATGTCTCTGTTAACTTAAAAGGGCTGTCGTCTAGTATGTGACGCCGTCTAGTTTGGTAGATAGGTTCCTCCGAAATGTTGGTACATGTGTATCAAATTATCATCACATCCCAGAAGCATGGGCGCCAGTTTTGGGGGAAGGCGAGGAAAATTAGGGGTCTTTCCCCCTGGATTTTGAAAAAATAAAATCAAAATTTGAGAAAAGAAGGATACATTTCAAGTATTAATAATAAATTTAAAAGCATTTGACATATACTCTTCTATCCTAAATGCTCTAGGGCAGGAGTAGATAATTATTTGACACTGGCGGGCCGCATTTAACTTCCACTTTCGCAACGCGGGCACACGACTACGGATAAAGAAAGACTAAAAAATAGAACACAGGTGTTGCGGCATATTTACTACATGGTCTACACAAAATTTTTGTTGCAGTTTTATAGATATTTCTGGATGCAGAACATTCTTCTACCTATCTTTCTGTGTTCCTGTTGCCCCCACTTGGAGCATAGGGCATCCGTGAAGCTCTTTATTTCACTTCAGTTTCTTAATCTTAGGCAGTTGGTAGGCTCCTTGGACGATAGATGAGCCCACCGCAAGGCCGCTACCTACAAAGAAAAGCACAAATGCAGAATAAACTCAGACAAACATCTATGCCTTGAGTGGGTTTCGAACCCACGATCCCAGTGATCGAGCGAGCGAAGCCGTTTCATGCCTCGGCAAATGTCATTGGCCTTGCAGAATGTTAACAACTATATTTTTAAGGCAGCTTTATATTTTTGGTTTTTCAAAATTCGAAAACTAGCCTAAAAAAAGAAGGGCCCACGGGCCACATGTGGGCCGTCCGTTGCCGAGCCCCTACCGTAGGGCGGCCATTAAAAATAGTCCTAAACAAAGTAAACGTAGCTTTCTAAATGTATTTTTCTAGCTGAACCCCCTCGGAAAACTGGTCTCCCCCCCCCTTTGAAAAAAATCCCTACCGTTTCCATGCCCATAAAACCGTCTGTCTTGGAAATCATCGCCATGAGAAGCTCAGATCTCCGTTAAGTTGCTCGGGATCATGAGAGGCTCACAACTTCGGGCCTCGAATCGAGGAAGACATTACTCTGGTTGAAACAGGCTTTCGCTAACCCAGTTTAGCGCCACTTTCGTTTTCTGTACACCCTTCCGGTAGAGACTGGTCCCAGCCGCAATGAAAGTAAACGACTACCAGCTCTAGGAACAAAAGTGAACCAAAGGGTTTATTTCCAGTTGTTTAACCATCCATGGTGCAACAATAGCAAGATTTAAAATTAAATCCTTTTTTAAATTCGTCACTGCATTACATGTCTCGGCTTACTCATCAGATGCGTTGAAATTGGGGGGAACTGCTGTGCTTTCCGCTCTCCTGCGATTGGTACTTTCGTATTTACAGTGTTTTAAAACGAAGTCCATGTACTCCTAGTTCCTCTTTCAATGACACATGCATTGTGTTTTTGTGGTATGCCTGTTATCCATCAAATGTGCAGTGCGACATGATAACATCTGAAAATACTGAGAACAATCACAAATAAACTCTAATACCAACTGCAACAGGATGCTACGATACAACACTACGAGCAAAGGAAAATGACTCGTGTGTTGCTGCAGTAACACAGAGTATAATGTTCGTCATAAGGGCGTTTTCAGCGAAGCTTGTGTAGGTCGAAATGTTGCCAAGGGCCATTCTCGTCTCAGCGTGAGTCAGTGAATAATATATTGGGGCTCCTAGGCGCGAAGTATCGGACACCCCGTATGCATGGGAGCTGGCCGAGTTATTTCCAAAATGGTGACAACCAGATAATTTGCTATGAAACTTGTACTCGTATTTAGATCGTGTAAAATTGTATCTGCTGATCACACTAAACTATTCAGGATAGAATAATATGTTTTAAAGAATTATGACAATTCTTTTATATTAATGTCTGGTATACACTTCATTTTTCAATTTTTATTTTTTCTAAAAATTCAGGGACGAAGCAATTGCCTGTCTTGCCTCCCTGCCTACCATGATGTCTATATAGCATCCTGTGATGGGGAGATTCGTGAATGATAAATTGGAAAGGATATGGAAGGAAACGGTCATGTTCTGTTTTAAAATAAGACTTTAAGCTTTGACGGTGGCTAAGGTTAATCAAATCTTCTCAGGATATCAGTTCTATAGATCGGTTAAAAATAAAACAATTTTCACGCACCTATCAGCAGGGTATTCATCTGGAATACCATCCCGGTATACTCCTGGAGTAACTGAAGAGAACCGCGAAACATCTCAGAATAGCCGATCTTGGACCGAGATTTTAGCTCAGGACCACTTGATTATGAGATAGTAAGTCAAGAAATAAACCAGTACAAGCTGGCGGTTGTTGGTTTATTGATCGGCTTACTCTTTGTTCCCGAAAATAGAGACGATATTTTCCTCTGAAACGCTGGTCTCGGTTCGAACTACAAGGCGTTACAGCTCAGCTCCACATAGTCCACAACTGTCAGAACTTCAGATCCAAGAATTTGTAGGCAGTTTCATTTTGTCTCGCGCTGAAGTTTGTGTATGTCTCGCGACTAAGTATGTGTCTCTCGCTGCGTCACTACGTCACTGCTGACCTTCACAACAACGAGTACAGCATCAAGAATTAATTATAAACCGGTCGTCCATGGACTCTAACGCGTCTCAATTACGACAAGATTCCAGTGCTATGCAATATCCTTGAAATCTCAAACTGAATCTGATTTTTCATGCTTTCGTCCATTTTTACTTTGAATTGCTGATAACAGCGGTTGTCGTGACATCAGGAGAATGTCTGTCAGGACTGTGGCCAAGACAGGGAGGTCTACGACGGCGCTTAGGAACCCTGCCATGACACTTCTTTAAAAAAAAAGATGTCAAACACAGGCCACGGTTAATAAACGCTGTATTCTCTATAAAAGACGTTGTTATTTCAATGATAGACTATTATCTTCACGAAAATATTTGAAATGAACTTAAAAAATATTCTTCTTAAATGTTTTATACAGATGAAAATATAAGATATCATAGCTTGTTTAGCTTTGAAGCGGAAACTTTAGACTATTAAATTGGTCTTGGTTATTTAACGACGCTCAATGATCAGTGAATAGCGAATTGGGATGATTTGGAATGAAATGGTTTCTACCTAATCGAGGTCTTATCCAAGAATTTGGTAATTCAGGATATTGTTGTGTCCCGGGTGTGATCCGAACCAAACACCTCCCAAATAGAAGTCTGGACTGTTGCCGCTAGACAAGTCTGTTCAGAGGCAAGCCTCTTTATAAGCATGTTCACCCCGTGAGCCGTTTATCATAAAATTCAATATTTAAAAATGCAAATATATCATTATGTAAACAACGAGAACAGGTCACGTCCATTTTTTTTTCAACCTGGAACTGCCTGCTAGGCCGCCCTGACAAGTTTTTAGGACTCTACGCCTGATCTCTGCAGAATAAAACAAATTAATTCCTTCACATTAATCCACTGAACGGCGACGCAAGCAAAACTGGGGCATGACCTCAGCCATGACCTCTACTAATTTTTCATAGAGTTGCTGTATTATTAGGAAGACGAACATATACGAGTAGTCCGTAATGGGAGGTGAGAGGGGACATGAGAGGTAGAACTTGTTTTGGGAAACTTCTACTTATTGACGGCCTTGTCTTCAATCTGTTTACATAACCAAGACTCTGGAAGTCGAACCTTATAAAAATTCGATCATCCATGGGTAAAACAAGACTGGCTTATTTAGGTTAGTTTTTTTGTTTTTTTTGTTTTACATATTTAGAGGTAAAAAGGTAAAGTTGTCCCTGTACTTAACCAAGTAAGCACTATACAATGAAGGCGTATAGGGGAGTGGATGTATAGACCCACGTTTATTTTACATATTTATTTAACACAAATGACCGCGTGGGATTCGTTCAGGCTTCTTTGATCAATATATAATACGTATGATGCTTAAATAATTTCAGTGTCTTGAGTTATGTTTAGTGGGATACAACGCCGTGTAGTCCGTCGAAAATCCAACTGATTTTTGGGAGGAACATGTCGCCTCCATATTGTTGCAAAACGTCCTTTGACTTTCAGAACACTACAACATTGAAAGTCATATGTCTGCACACCGATTATAACTCGCTAAATATTTATCGGGTGAACGGAGAAGTTAATGGAGGTAGGCTTAGGCCCACGGGGGCTGTAATGCCAAAAAAAAATATTTATCGGTGTGAAGTTGGGAACAAATTTTCTAGAGTAAATGAAACAGATTTCATACCCAGTACATTAGTTCTGTAAATCTGTAGGACCTCGAGATAGTTAAGATTGAGCGAATGTGGGCAGAATGGTTTCGCTGTGCGTTTGCCCACATTTCCAAATTAATGATAATGCTTGTCACCTTCTCAACTTATGGCATTCTGTGAAAATCATACCTCGTGTTGGTTACCTATCCTAAGTTATCAGCATTTCTTACTGTTTCTTTTTAGATTCGTAATCAATGTAATATGTTTAAGATGTGAGGCTTTCACGGCGGTGACTATGAAGAAAGCAGTCTTCTGGGATTTGGTACCGTGTATATGTCGTGTTAACCGACGTTTCGGAGGAACGTATCGCCCCCATCTTCAGGGTAGAAGAAAAAGTATNATCCTTAACTCCTGCACCAGCTGAAAGCGAGCGGTCAGTTTCATCTTTCAGCAAGCATAACTAACTCCATGGAGCTGAGACCCTGAGAAGCAGTCAGTTGCTCATCCACTCAAGAACTTCACGATATTTTATGGCGCCCGAAGTTTCATTACCATGCTCATAAAAGTCCTCCGCTGGTCCCTATCGTAAGACAGATCAATCCAATCCATACCAATCCATCCTGTTTAGCTTAGGTCGTTTATTCAAAATATCCATCGAAGTATGAGGTCCTCTATAATATTTCGTAACATTTTATTTTGGGGTGAGTTGTTAGCCGCATATCCAACCACCAAGCTGGCGGACCATCCCTTATTTGCTGTCCTCGACTGTTTATTTAATATATTCACAGCTAACCTCCATGTCTGGAGGCCCTCTCCTCCATTCACAGCCTGAGGACGCGCCATGCCGCGGTGACGTCCAAGCACGTTCATTTACATTTGTTGTTTTCAAACCTTGTTTCGTCCACTAGTTTAATTTCTTGCTTAAGATTATATTAACCCTTTGAAGAACGAATTTCTTCGAAATAATTTTTACTTCAGAGGGAACACGTTGATTTCTGTTATAAAGACCGGTCCGTTATTGCAGAAACAGTCGCTGTTTATTGTGAGAATCATATGAAACACACAGATGCACTCTGAGGGCAAACTACAGAGATATCCAATGCTAAAGCAGATAGTACATAGAGTATCCACTGTGCTTCAAGGGTTAACGGATTATTTATTGACAGACGTAAATAGCCTTAGATCCTGAAGCCTCTGTCCATCTGCAGGTCGTATTCGTTACCATCCGTTGTTTGGAAACCTATCCAAATCTTCCTCTTCTTTTACTATACATCAGTGTTCAAATGCATATATTTTGTCGGAGCCAGAATAGCTAAGTTAGTACTGTAACTAGGCTATGGGGTGGGCAGCCAGAGAATCGGGGTTTGATTCCCGGCCGGGGCAGAGACATTTGATTCTTCCACAGCATCCAGACCGGCTCTTCGGTCCTCCAGACCTCCTGTTTAATTGATAGAGGGGGCACTTCCCCGGGTGATAAATCGTCAAGGGCGTGAAACTGACCATTCATCTTCATCTAGTGTTGAAGCTAAGAATGCATGGAGCTGTGTCTCCACTCTCCCATTTACCTCCATGAAGTGGTGCGTCAAATTTAAGGGGATGGTCTTTGTATTTCCGATTTCTGAAATTTCATTTGTACTGTCAGTTATCTTATCTCGCGGTTTCATGAACAAATCTAGAATGGCGGTTCTGCTAGGAAACGATTTTCGTGTGTTCAGAATACCAATGCAGCAAATGTGTGAACTTAACGAAGGTTGGGCTGGATCTGAGCGAGGTTCTCACAGCAGTCTGTAGGAAGAGTCCTGTTTCGTGGAGTGTGATGCCATGCAGTCCGGTAGAAGCCCACCGACGCAGACGTCGAATAACGCCAAGCACAGCTTGCCGCCTGCTTCTTGTTTGGCTTACTCTTCCACCCTGAAGATGGAGGAAGTGCATTCCTCCTAGAAGGCGGTGGGCTTCTATCAGATTACACGGCGTTATATCCCAGAAGACAGTACTCTCGTGAAGGGTGCTTGGTCTATAGAAAAGGTTAAGGTAAAATTAACCCTGGGCTTAATTAATTAAGCATCATGCCATGAAGACGTATGGGAACGGAGGTATATTTCCACCATTCGTAACCTTCGTGCTGGACGGATATGCGTTGTCACTTCGGTGGCTTTTACTTTACTCCGGGGAAATTGCCCTCGGAACTCACTGTATTGGAGGCTGGGAGGGTCCCCTAGAGTCTGTCTGGACCTTACGAAGAAGAGAGAAATTTTTTACCCCTACTGGGAATCGAACCCCAGTTTTTCGACGTTCCGGGTAGTAGCGTAGTCCCTATACTGACAGAGTTAACCAAGCTCCACTTACTCTGTAGTTAGTTACATTAAATAAGTTTTGCATAAGATTGCTGACTTACGTGATCTCAAAGGAGCATTATCTTCTGGGATGTGATGCCGTGTAGTCCGGTAGAAGTTCACTGACGTTTCGGCGGAACGAACTGCTTTCATTTTCAGGCTCGAACAGTAAGCCAAGGAAACAACCAGCAAGAAAGAAGCATAGAGCAGATCCTTCAAGGAAGAAGCAAGCAGAAAATAAGAGGTCTACTAATTGCTACTGGTTTGGTGCTTGGCTTACTCTTTGACTCTGAGGATGGAGGCAGTATGTTCCTCCGAAACAGAAACTGAGCAGTTTAAATTGGCCTTTACTCTGCCATTCTAGATTCTACTTTAGAGGCAAGACTTTCAGACTCGATACACGTTTTATGAAAATGTAAAGAGAAAGAAAATCCTTGGTGCTTCTTTAATTGGCTTGGCTAAACCTTGACTCCAATTACGCGTATGCAGTGCAGACAAATTGTCAGAATGGCTAAACGAACTCCTCGTCAGTATCACAACATGTACACACGTACACACATACAATCAGCTACGAGATTGAGAAAAATAAGAAACGAGCTCATTTAAAATATTCGTGTAGGCGTTTCTTACGTTGAACAAATTTTCATCGTTTATGCCTGTACTGAAACATACAAATAACAATTCGTCACTCTATAATTTTGTAACGGTCGGAAAACAAAATGTATATTAAGGAGATAGTTTTCGTTAATGTGTATTAGAATCTGCCGGTGATAACAGAGAGAGCTGATTAGTTGGACTTCGGACAGAGCCGTTAACTCTGATAAGATCTACAACTTGTTTTCATGAATAATGTTGGCCTTCAGTTTTCTTTATAGATAGATACACCCATTGACTTTAAATCTGATCAGAATTAAATTAGCAACAGCGTTTCGACACTGTCATACTGGTGGATAGACGAACGGATCCGAGAATGAGAACAGGCATGTTAATCACTTTGTGTTTTTTATTCTGTGTTAATTCACTTTCGAGTAACGGACCATAGAATAAGTCCTCTCGAGATCCTTCGTTTTTTACGTAGTAGCAACGTATTTAATGTATGGTACATGTTATTAACATGATTACAGTACTTTTCTGTATGCGAATTTCGTTCCAGTCCAAAGATTATTTACAAGAAGTGCATGCGAGACTGGGGCGGCAAGGATAAACAATTGTGGGATTTCAGTAACCACAGCGTATTTTCGAACGCACCATATCAGATCGCTGACAGGCTAAAATTCGAAGATAACCGAGTGGGAGGCGTTTATAGGTAGGGTTTTGCTGTTTCTGCCGGATGGTAGAAGTTATTAGGTATAATAACGTTATTGGTTGCAGCATGTTGGGGATTTCTACTCCTGTTTATTTAGGTTTTTAATACATGACAGTGTTCACATTTTTTTGTAGACAGTGTATTTTGCGGGAAAGGTCTCTTGGGCTATTTTATGTAAGTGCCGAATAAATTTATTTATGTAAGTTATATTGTTTTGAATCTGGAATTTCATTGAAGAGGTGCCATGGTAGGTTGAACTGCTATGAAATTTCCAGTGCTTTGTTTCAGGTGCCTGTGAGAACGGAAGAACAATGGGCCATTCTGATGTAAGTAACATTTAGATTTTATGCATTAATTTACACTGAATTGGATGTCATGTTCATAAAACTTCCTGCCTTTTGTTACAGTTGAGTTTCTAATAAACAAGTTCATAATAGCTGTAAAGAAGAGTTGTGCGTCTCTTTAAAGCATAGTATTTGTATAGATTTGTAATCAGTTCATGTCTGCACCCACCCAAACATTCTAAATACAATAAATTAGTCGCCAGTCTCACCCTCCAACAGTAAGGAAAAAATTGTTTTGATAGGCTTCATTTTTCTGATATACAAACTATTCCATGGAGCTGAGTCATTCTTAATAAACCAAAGGTTTTCCAGTCACTAAAGAAATTCTCAGCATTTTATAGGACATGAAAATTCATTTCTGTGTTCACAAGAACCTGTCTTTGGTAAATATCCTGAGCCATATTGTTTCAGTCCATACCCCTTTATCCTGTTTCTCTAAGATGCATGATATTATTCTTGCATCTATATCTAGGTTTTCTAGTCATCGTTTCCTTCAGATCTTACCAGAACCTTATATGCCATATCAGATTCTTTATTTGCAAGAAGAAACAAACAGTGCCATGAAATTCTGCAGCATATGAGTGACAAGTGTTTCACAGATATTGATCATATTTTGCATGTTGGATTGCTAGATATGTGATACATGTCTTGTCTAGGTTGTGCAGAGAGCGCGAGATGCCTTTGAGGCTGGACGCACAAGGTCCATTGATTTTCGAGAGAAGCAGCTCAAGCAGTTGCTACGGATGTATGAGGAGAATACAACTGAGATGATTGAAGCACTTGCGAAGGACCTGAGGAAGGTAAGTGGCCATAACTTCACTGTAGAGGTTAATCACATTTTCGCTGCCTTTGTATCTGTTCTAAATAAGGATAACAAGCATGAGATCTATACGTGTATTTATGATAACACCTAATGAACAAAATTAAGAAGTGAAGATTACTATCTTCTGGGGTGTGGTGATGCTGTATAGTCTGACAGAATGTTACCAGCATTTTGGAGGAACCTTCTGTCTGCAACTTAAGGGCCTTTTCTCTTGTACCTTGAAGATGAAGGTGGTGGATTTCTCCAAAACATTGTTAACACACATTTTGCTGGATTGCAGTGTCAAACCTTTTGTAATCACTAGAGGAAGAATTTGAAATTTTTTAAATTTAGGAAATATATAGCTTTTAATTTCCCCTTTTTTCATAGAAGTACATCTTGTTATGTACCTGTCTTCCCTATGATTTTTGAACTAGCTGATAGATTTTTGTGGAGTCTTGTGCGCATGTTATTCCATAGGAAGCCTTTGTACATTTTATTTACATATAATTATCACTACTAGTGTTGGCCATGTGAACTTGTGAGGTGTGATATATTATCTGGGAATGAATCATGAAAAATTATTAAAATGTTGTTGTTGTCGTTATTGCTATTGTTTTGTTTGCATGGGTTGGGAAATGGTGTAGAATATGTAAGTGTGCAAAATTTGTGTTTAGCTTTTGTTTTTATACCACGCAAAGCAGAAATAGAATACCTAGGTATGACTATACAGCAAATTAACATGGAAGCAGCATGTAGTCAAGAAATGAAAGCAAGCAGACTTAACCATTAAACAATTAAACTGGCTAATAGGCAAAAAATCAAAGCTAACAGTTGAAGATAAAATTCTGATCTATAAGACTATAATCATGCCTATTTGGACGTACGGCCTGGAATTATGGGGCTGCACCAGCAAATCTAACATAGCAATAATCCAAAGAAGTCAATCTAAGATCCTACGAATGATAGTTGACACACCATGGTATGTCTCCAACGCAACTCTCCACACCGATCTCGGTATATCTTCCGTACAAGACGTAATCCAACGAAAAAAGCAACAGACATCACGACAAAATCATAACTCATAGAAACCCACTCCTAAAGACGCTATCGACAAGAGAAGACAACACACAACACAAATGAAACTGGCCAATTGACCTGGTTTTGAATTACTGAGGATTCACCGCTGGATGACTCCTCATCAAGTCATTTAAACAGCCACAACATTAGCTTATAGAATGTATATTCTGATTGCTGATCAAACAAATAAATTAAGAAGAAAAAAAAGCTTTTGGTTTGATGTCTGTGATTAATGAATAAATGAAATTAAGCGTATGTAGAATTTTGTGTATATGGAATGAGTTCTTCACAGTACATGCAAATTTTGTATGAAAAGCTTTTGGTGCATTCACTGTGAAAAGCCATGATCATATACCTGTTAGATTTTCCATTTCCTTCTATCTGGCTGTTTGTATGTAACAAAAGAACCACTGAATGGACTTACGTGGTAAATACTGAGAAGTTTTGCTAAAATTTGGTGACGCTCCATTTTTACTCAAAATTGAACAACAATAACAGACACTTAGTGAAAAATCGTCAGAATTACTGGGTTTTTGGACTTCGTCCATCATCCGATATTCCAAAATACCAGAGATCAACATTTCGGCAACTGGAATTTTTTCCATCCTCAGGTGACAGGGAGACACCAACTCTTTTGGGTCCCTTAGAAAGAGCTAATCACTGGATTGAGGTTAGCAGTTACTGAGGGACCCTCACTGGAATGAGGTTAGCTCTTTGAAAGGGACTCAATTGAGTAGTTGTCTCCCCCCACCCCCACCCCACCACCTGACGACAGAAATATCCAATTTTTGAAATGTTGTATTCTATAGTTTTATGCAACACCCTTTAGAGCCTACAATAAAAAATGTTTTGAATAAAAGTCATTCATTCATTCATTTCCTTTATTTTCCATATATCCATACAGGTAACAAACCTAGGATGTGGAAATGGTCCTTTGAAAATAGATATATCAAAATACATATACAAAATTACACGAGTCACATAATCAAAATCACAATCAGTTAACATAAATAATAATATAAAGGAAAAAAACAATAAGATTTTAATTAATAAACATAATTTAAAAACAACTTGCTATAAAACTTGAATTAATACAATTTTTTTTGTCCATGATGTATATACAGTGTCCATCTTGCAGTGCATACACTTTTACCTGTCACTTCACAACATGTTTCGGCACCATAGTGCCATCATCAGGTGCTCCATTTACACCAATCTATTGCATTGCATGCCATTATGTCAATGTAAAATTATTTAAAAAGTATTTTAAAATATTCATCAATTATAATAAATTTTTTGTATACTAAAATCTTGTTAAGATATTCATCTTCTCTGTCCCAATTCAAAAGCCGCGCATGGTTCCTCCACTATGGGAGTCATTCCTCTTATATGCCGTGTGTATCTGCAACGTGAGAAATGTACTTATTATTATTACTTTCAGCTTCTATCTGTTATGTGTTGTATTATAATGTTTAGTACTCACCGTGTGTCTCGTGATGCGTGTTCCCTTTTTGGCTGCGGGTGTTGTAATGTTGGATGTGTGTGTGTCTTCATATTGATTGAGCTATGATGTTGTGGGGGTAAGTGGTGGGGTTGTGTTATGTTGTTCTGTGTAAATACAATACCAAAACATAATTAAACAAACAATAAAACTATGCACAAATATAATACAAAAAGAACAAAAATGGAAATACACAAACATGAACCCTACAGCCCAAAATATACACGCGACAATAAAACTACACAAACACAACACACCCATTAGACCCATAATCAATTGGAGACATGCACCAGCATACCAAATAGCAATACTAATATCTAGGACACTACTAGAATATTTATAATTACCAAACGTTACTCCAAACAACTAATGAATGATTTCAACACCATCATAATAGATGAAAACATAAGATTATGTTCTTTTGATATAGAAAACATGTATACAAATATACCCAAAAATGAAATAATGAAATTAACTAAGAATATACTACAACACAATCATAACATTTACACAAATACACATAGAGAAATTATGTGCATATTGAATATCATACTGAACCAAAATTATTTTCAATATGAACAGAAATTTTACAAACAAACAGATGGTTTAGCTATGGGAGCTCCAACATCTGCAATTTTAGCAGAAATATATATCCAGAACATGGAACAAACACAAATATACGACATATTAATGAAACAGAACATAATTGGATATTTCCGATGTGTTGACGACGTACTAATATTATATGATATAAACAAAACAAATATCGACGAAATGGTTATAGAATTTAATAAACTGCAACCAACAATAAATTTCACAATAGAGAAAGAGAACCATAAATCTATAAATTTCCTAGATATAGGAATATATAGAGAAACAGAAAATTTGCAATTTTCAGTACCCCGCAAACACACAGCAATGGACATATTAATACCAAGTGACTCATGTCATCCACAAGAACACAAGATATCTGGTATTAAATACCTTATAGACTGAGTAAATAATTACCCCATTACCAAAGTAGCAAAAGATACTGAGATAACTACTATAAATAACATACTCGTAAACAATAAATACAACACAGATATAATTACTAAACTAACTACAAATAAAAGAAACCAAAACATTACAAAAGAACAGAACATCACAGAGAATTCAGAGGAACAAAAAATGAAATGGGCAACATTCACATACATAAGAAAAGAAACAAGAAACATTACAAAACTATTTCGTGACACAAAATTAAAAATAGCATTTAGAACCAAGAATAATTTACAACATATTTTAAAATCAAAAACACAAACGAGTAAATATAACAAAAGTGGCATATTTAGAATGAAATGCCTAGTTTGCCCCATGGAATATATAGGACAAACAGAGAGGAAATTTAATACCAGATGTAAGGAACACATACATGACATAAGACACAATAACAGCAATACAGGATACTTTGAACACACATTAAACACAGGACATGCATATGGTACAATAGAAAATACTATGGATATCATAGCAACAAATAAGAAAGGACAGTATTTAAACACATTGGAAAACTATCATATATACAGAACAACAAAGAAAAACACACATATGAACAATATAAATAAGGAAATATATAACCCAATATTTCATGAACTACACACAATTTACACAGAACAACATAACACAACCCCACCGCCTACCCCCACAACATCATAGCTCAATCAATACGAAGACACACACACATCCAACATTACAACACCCGCAGCCAAAAAGGGAACACACATCACGAGACACGGTGAGTACTAAACATTATAATACAACACATAACAGATAGAAGCCGAAAGTAATAATAATAAGTACCTTTCTCACGTTGCAGATACACACGGCATATAAGAGGAATGACTCCCATAGTGGAGGAACCATGCATGGGTTTTGAATTGGGACAGATAAGATGAATATCTTAACAAGATTTTAGTATACAAAAAATTTATTATAATTGATGAATATTTTAAAATGCTTTTTAAATAATTTTACATTGACATAATGGCATGCAATGCAATAGATTGGTGTAAATGGAGCACCTGATGATGGCACTATGGTGCCGAAACATGTTGTGAAGTGACAGGTTAAAGTGTATGCACTGCAAGATGGACACTGTATATATATCATGGACGAAAATCAACGCAACAGGACGCTAAAATACAACATTATGAATAGTAGTCAGTTTTTTTTAATTACCTATATTAACTGAATTAAATACATTACAGATTTACACACTTATGACCAATTATGTTGATAATATTCATTCATGGAATAAAGAGAATGATATAAAAACTTCTTCAATGCAGATTTAAAACTTCTCTCATTAGTAGCCAACATTTTTATTGTTTGAGGAAGATGATTAAAAGCTTTCATACCTGATATGTATGCGCCTTTATTGTATTTTGTTAGGTTAACTGCAGGTAAAAATAAATTATTGAAGGCTCTAGTTTTGTATTTGTGAATCTCATTGTTAAAATTAAATAAATGTTTATTATTAATTGTGTATAAAAGGAATGAATATATGTACTGAGAGTAGAACGTCGTTATTTCAAAATTCTTAAAAGTGTCCCTACAAGAATAACTTTCTTTTGCAATATAAAATCTTTGTTAACACAAGAAGAGCCACCCCACAAAATTATACCATAACTTGTGATAGAATGTATATGAGCAAAATAAATTAGCTTTAACATGTCTAAAGGAACAATATATTTTATATTTCTCAATGCATAACATGCAATGGAAATTTTATTATTAACATAATCAATATGTTGTTTCTACGGAAGAGTATCCCAAAAATTTTGTCTCAGTCACATTTGTTAAATTTATCTGATCATAGTTAATTTGAGTAGTGATATTATAATAATTCACAGGTCGAAACTCGACATATTGAGTCTTATTAACACTTTGTGGACCGACGATTTAAATATTTAAATCACCCTGGGTACCGGCGTTTTTAAACCTACTACCCTAACTTGTGCACTGTTCACTTTAAAAATTAATATAAAATTTCCTAATTAATTTTATGAATTAAAATTTTTGGAGAACACTTTCCAATGCTCCTAGAAGTGCTTGAGAGTGTGATATTTCTGGAAACATTCCCCTTTGTGAAGTGGCATTACAGAGAACTTGCAAATGTAGACATGCTCCTTTCTTTTTGAACTGTGGAAACACGGCATTGCCTAGAAAGATGCTTCCCCTTGGAATGTTCACTCTTCACAATTTTCACGAGGGTATGTTTCCGCATATCACCCAAGAGTCGCCCTGTGGGATCTACATGAGGCTTGCGTGGGGTGGGATTGGATGGGCACGATCGCACTAAGTCTGTGTCTGACTCTGGTTCTGCCGCCACCATCTGGTCTGTAGCCCAGGGCTTTGCCACATTCATCAGAAATGCTTTGTATTTCAATTTTGAATCAGGGTTTAGATTTTTGTGATTTTTTAAATTTTTTACTGTCCCCGCAATGTTAGTCACCGCAATGTTATTATTACCCCCATTATCGTCAGAGCTACAGTTAGTTTTACTGTCTGTGGCCACAAGTGGCCACAATTATTTGCTATCCCCTGTCACTGCTGCTCTCTCAAACGCCATAACTACGCATCTCACAAGGCAGGTCAGCTGGCTCATCAGAAAATAATTTGTCCTTGTTCATACCCCAACACCAACTACTGGCTGATACATACAGCTTGAAGAGCAATAAAGCATTATCACTTATAGTGGCTTAAGAAAACAGCGAGATCAACTTACTGACAAGTGAGCGAATATTCCAGAATTTTATTACGCCATTGCGTGCAACTTGGGTGGCGGCAGAGAGATGTATAGTGTGTTGCAACTTATCATGTTTTAAAAGCCTGTTAACAGGCGAATGGTCCGCCATGTTTAAAAGTGAAAAACCTTTTAAAGGGTGCGCGGTCCGCAAAGTGTTAAAATTCAAGGTAAGCAAATTAGCATTAAACCATGTATTTATATCTTTGAAAGTCTCATTAAGATTTATTTCAAAGTTTAACTTATTAGTGTCAGTTACTATAATACTGGTGTCATCTGCAAATAATACCATATTATTATTTGCATTTATTATTTTAGGTAAAACCTTAATATAAAGCAGAGAAAAACAAGGGACCAAGAATCAAGCCCTGTGGAACACCGCATTTAATTGTTTCCCATTTGGATGAGTTGTTACTGTCAATTCTATTACCCAATACAACTCTTCGACATCTACCTGTCAGATAAGATCCTATAAGTGTTTTGAATTTTCCTTCAGTTCCATAGAATTTCAATTTATCCAATAATATTTTATGGTTAACACAATCAAAGATAAAGCACACATTTATGCCCAGTTGTTACACTAGGTGTGCATATCCTGGTTTGTTTGTGTGGATCATTAGTGAGGTTTTGAAGAACTCACTGTCTCCGTGTTCAGAAGACCCCACTCTAAATCTTCACTGCCATAAAAGCCACAAATCTCACATTTTTATATGTTGAAAATGATGTAAATATCAGTGGCATAAACTTTTTCAGGTTATATCTGACAGATTGAATGCTACTGGACTTTGTTATTGTAGAAGATAAGTGCAGACATGGATCACTGAATTATATAACTATTTCATAGCTCATGCTATCCTCAACATATTTTATAGATTGAAGCATACGAAAGAAAATAGCCATTCAAAAATTTATGTGATGATAGTTCACTGAAAGATGTGTAATGTGTGATAAGGCTAGTTATTCTAAGTGAAGAATCCATGAATAAGGTGACTGTCAGATTTGTATGTTTAAGTTTTTGTTACTAGTAACTGATGACTTTGGGTTATGAAATTTGGTATGATAACATTTTTTTAAACATAATCAGAAATTGTGTCAGATTGAAAAAAAAAAGGAGCTTTCCCAAGATCTTAATGCTTTTGATCCTGTAAGATTGTACTGTACATAACAATTTGTTTATCTTCATTTTGCAGAGCAAGCAAGAAGCTGTATTGTTTGAAATCCAATTTCTGATAAATGAAACAAAAAATACCCTTTTTAATCTGCATGAATGGACAAAACCAGAAAAGGTAAGGTTAAATAGTCATGTTCATTACAAAGGTATCTTTCATCGGTTCTCTCAGACCACTCATGACTGTTTCATTTTCAGCCTCCAAAAAGCCTTGTCAATGCTATGGATGGTGTGTTAATCTACAATGATCCATATGGGGTAGTACTGATAATTGGTGCCTGGAACTATCCCCTTCAGTTGACTCTCTTGCCAGTTTCTGGAGCCATTGCCGCAGGCAACTGTGTCATTATCAAGCCATCAGAAATTGCTACTGCATCTGCAGAACTAATGGCGAAGCTTGTTCCAAAATATCTGGATCAGGTGAGAACACTGCGTTGTTTACATTTATTATATGAACTTTAATGTGATTCGGAAAAAAAAGGTAAGTGCAGCTGTCACATATCTATTCAGCTAATTTTGTATGATACTGTAGTCTTACAGAGTAGGGATAGTGCAGTTGCTGAAGCGACTTGCTACTGAGAGAACAAGGCCAACAACATATGATTGTTTTCATCTTGGTTGTAAGTGATGTACAAAACAAGTACTACCTACAGCTTTTCTATATAAACAAGTGATTAATTGTTGGCAGTTCAGATTTTGTAAACAACAAAATAATACCTGAGAATGGAATTTCTCACAGCAGTATGTACCACGGTTATGGCTGTGGGATCTGACACCATGTAGTTGGGTAGATATGTACTCATGTTTCAGAGAAACCAGTAAGCAATAGAAACTCTGTTCTGTGGTCATTCAGATTACATGCAACCTTTCGAATGTTCATCTACTCTAGCATTTATGAGAATTTTATCTACTAGAATATAAAAACTGTGCACCTAGATCTGCTTCCAATGTTCTGAGTCCATTTCTTACTACCCGGGATAAATTATTTTGTTAATAATGTTTCTGAGATGCTGGTAATACAGTATTAGCTAATGTTTTCAGACGTGTGAAAATAAAGTGCATGTTTCCATAATTTATGATGCTGAATCATTGGCACCAGTGTCAGGTTTGACATCAACTGTAATTTCAGCTGACAGCAGTCATTTCAGAATTTGTATTAATATTGTAACGTGTTGGGTTGATGAATACGCCGTAGAGATCGTTAATTGGTTTATTTAACAACCTACAAATCTCGGCTACAATTAATTACAACAATATTGTGGGATTTCACAATTTATAACCCTATTCGCAAATCAAATCACGCTATTGTCAGTAGACTACACGTTTCACAGTACGGGAGCTATACAAGTGTCACTGTGTTACACACTCCCAATTAATTCTCAGTTATCACAAACTGTCACTGATTATCACACTTTTACTCGTTCACTGCTGACTGGAGAACTGTTGATCTCACACTGGCTCTCGCTTGCTGCTCAGCTGGCTTATATTCCGTTCGCTGTTACCTGTTGCCCGCGTCAACAGCGTTGTTCTGTGCCACGTAACAGTGTCTGCGTATAGCCTAGCAACGCTGTTACCTCATGCCGTCTTACGTCACCGCGCGTTGCATAGCTACCAGGACACTGGGACTTGGCTAACTTCCGCTCCGCTTGGCGCGTCAGCTCCGGGGGGGTGGGTCCAGCTAGCGTGACATGTCACAATATTCACAGCTATTCACATTTTTGCTGCTACTTTATGTTTCCACCTGAAACACTGAAAAGAATGATTACCCACAGAGTGAAAGGCATGTTTTCTGTGCCACTTATTTCCAGTTATTTTCTTGTAAGAAATGCATAACATCATATATAAAGAGTTGTTTCACAACAAAAATGAGCATCATTTGTGTTACTTTCAAATCAGTCACATATGAACTAAGATTTTTAAGAATTGTCTAAAAGTGTACATAAACGGATATCTCATTAAGTCCTCTAAATGATATTGGAGCAATGAGGATGATGGTTGCTATTTCTAATTGGTAAGTAAGTTCTGATATAAATTTAGCATCAAGCAGAGAAAAGGTTTTCCGTCAATATGGTTACTCTTGCTGTCTTGCACTGCAATGCAAGCCTTTGTCAGGCTTCCCTTTTGCATGAATTGAAGCCTCATACACTGTCCCTTTAATTGTATCACCATTGTTAGTAGGACATCATCTAGTAACATTTTGTTTTTATTATGTCAGTTTTGGATGTTGGCAGTCAGCAACTGCAGCCATGTAAGAAATATTGTTTATTTATCAGTTTCTTCCATGGCCTAATTGTAATGTAATGGTTTTGTGAGTCTAGAGTTGTAGACTATGCCAGTTTCATCCATGAAGGACTGTTCTTTAGTCAAGAATCTGTGAATAAAATCCGAGAGAAAATATCTGAGTGGGGTCAGACAGAATGCTAAAACTTTCATGTCAGGATTCCCCATAAGATGTTCTATGCTGTGCTTTGTCTGACAACTAAAGTCGATCCCAGCATACTGCTATATACTGCAGTGATACATGTACTGCCCTCTGTCTGTTGGTGTGGTTGGATATGAGGGAAGGCAGCATTAAACTGTTTATTTCTGTTTATTTTAAGAAAATGTGACAGTAAAAATGAATATGGGAAATTAAATGGTAGATACTATTATCTTGGGGAGACAGAAGGTTACATTTGGTGAAACAAGGTGTCTTTCTGTTGAGCCAGGAATGTTTCCATGTGGTATTGGGAGGTGTACCAGAAACTACAGCACTTCTCAAGGAGCAATTTGATTATATATTTTACACAGGATCTACAACTGTTGGTAAAATTGTGAGGGCTGCGGCCAACGAACACCTGACACCTGTTACGTTGGAGATGGGAGGCAAGAGGTGAGTATGGAGCTTTATCTTCTGTTCAGTGCTTTTCATTACTCCTGTTATACTACAGTACAAACTCCTGGCTACATGGCATGTATAGGGAATTTGGTGCACTGGTTAGATGAACCTGCTTGGTGCACGAGAAAAACTCTCATAGAAAGGTAATATAGTGGAGTCTCATAAACAGACATATACAGTAATAAACATACAGTGAAAGAAGCACTTGTACAGTAAAAATTAAGTGCACTTCAGACTGGTTTCTTGAGTAGCTGAGCAACTGTTAGCTTCTTGAGAAAGATTTGTCTCCACCGAAGTTGGTTAATTGTTTGCTGTCTTTGAAAGTGATAATTTCACATTTTAATGGTTTGATTGGCACATGTTGTGTATGTATATATGGATTCAGCTGTTTAGTAACAAATTAAGCACTATGCCATGAAGGTGTATGGGGGATTGGATGTGTGGATCCACATTTTTTTGACATTGGTACTAGCTGGAGGTGAGTGGTCAGCTTCACGCCCCTTCTGCTTTTACCCCCGGAGAAGGAATCCCCGGTACCCATTGGATAGGAGGTTGGGTGGACCACAGAGCCGGTCTGGATGATGTGGAGAGGAGAAAATTCTTGACCATACCAGGACTTGAACTCCGACCCCTAAGTCATCCAGCCTGTAGCCAGTCACTATGCTGACTACAATACCCAAACTCCCAGCTGTTTAGTAAAGTAAGCAAGTAAAACTGGATTCGTAATTTACCAGTCGCCTTGCACGTGAATATCTTCACCTTGCTACCTCAGTAGATACAGGCTGCTGTATTGTAGTTGAACATTGAGACTGTTCAGTTAATCCACATATCTACCCAACTGCTTAACCATGTGACAGGAGACTTGTTGATAGTCCTGCTGTAATGTTGTCGCAGCTGAACTTGGTAGTGTTCCCCCCCCCGCATATTGGAGGGTGGAGTCCAGCTGGGTCCACTCAGCATGTCGGCCACTGATTGGCCTATTGTACCTGCCCTGGGTGATTATGATGATGGAGAATTTGGTGGAATGAAGATTGGCAGGGGACACCGAAGTTCTCGGAGGAAACTTGACCCAGTGCCACTTTGTGCACCACAAATCCCACTTGACCAGAACTGGGGTCTAACCCAGGCCACCACAGTGGGAATCCAACGACTAACTGCTTGAGCTATGGTGCTGCGTTGTGATTAATTGTGATTTGTACAGAAAATCTGGTACTGAGTACACTTAATTGCATTTCAGTCCAGTGTACATCGATAACACAGTGGATATGGAAATTACTGCAAAACGCATTATATGGGGGAAGTGTGCAAATGCAGGACAAACATGCATTGCCCCTGATTATATTCTTTGTTCCAAAGAAGTTCAGAATGATTTTGTGGAAAAGGCAAAAACTACCCTGAAAGAATTTTATGGTGAAAACATCAAGAACTCGCCTGATCTGTGTAGAATTATCTCTGACAGACACTATCAGTAAGTATTCTTTGTACAGAACATCTTTGAGGCTACAGCATACTTTGTAGCCAACCTTATGGGAAAAAAAAAGTCCTGTGTTTTGAACAGTATCTTCAGTATGGTGATTTTGGTTCCTGTTATGTATTGAAAATAAAATTTGTCAGCTTTTTGATGAAAATATAATCTAAATCACTATCTGTTAATGACACACCCCTGAAGATGAGTTGGGCACAGTTTTTTTTGTAGAACTGGTTGTTCTTCAGAGATGATGGGATTGTTTTTTGAGCTTTCGTCCCTTTTAACAGCAGACTACTGTCTTAAAGAAGTATTTTTTCTTTAGGCGACTAGTGGCATTTTTGAACAATGGAAGAATAGCTGTTGGTGGTGAAACAGACCCTTCAGAAAGGTTCATTGCACCGACAATTTTGGTTGATGTAAAACCAACAGACCCTGTGATGCAGGAAGAAGTATTTGGACCAATTCTTCCTATTGTCAATGTGGATAATGCATTTGATGCCATCAGGTTCATCAAGAGCCGGTAACTATTAACACATTTCACTACTAGTGGAAGATGCAAGTGAAATACAATGGAATCCAGACTTTACTCACAACCCTATGGGCCTTCATGGCCTTGTACAGGGATAGCTGTACTTTACTTACTGCATATCCAAAGTCATGTGTACTTGGTGTATTTAACATTATTGCCTGGTGAAAGAACTAGGAGGTCTGACAGTAAGTTTTAGATGTGGATGACCATGTTGTCATATATAGCTGGTTACTTCATAGAAATATTTGTCATTTTAGTGAAGGTTAAACAAAGTATTCTTGCAAATAAGTTTGTTCTAGAGTGGAACTGTTGCTGTGATTAAAGTATCCTTTTTTGGCTTGAATGTTATGAAAGTTAAGGCAAAGTTCTCCCTGGGTTTAATTAAGCATCATGCCATGAAGATGAAAGAGGGAGCATAGGTATAGCTCCATACATTCATAACTTTGGCACTAGATGGAGGTAAGTGGTCAGCTTCATGCCCTGGCAGCTTTATGTCCAGGGAAAGAGCTTTCGAGTACCCATTGATTAGGTGACTGGGCGAGCCCCCCAGATTGATCTGGACCCAGTGACATAGAACATTTCTGCCCCAGCCAGGAGTCAACCCCAGGCATCCTACCTGTAGTAATAGCTGTCCTGAACCTTGAGTTTTATGAAGTCCCCAGATTACAGTCTATCTTATCCTAGATATAGTATATTCATTTTTTTCACAGTTAATATTTGGATTATCATGTAAAATGGTTATCTAAATTATCTGTTTGTATTTCAGATGTTGTTAAGAAGTATATATTGAATGTAATCAAAATCTTTCATTTTAAATTAACATTCTTTCAGAATTTAGATTTATAATTTTTTTATTAAGTAATTCAGATTGTCCTGTACTGATCTGAATTAACTTTTGTCCATAAAATTTAATAAGAGAGCTCAGTATTACATCTCATGAAAATCTGTTCTGTGAGACAGTAATGTTTCTCCAATTTTCAATTTCGGTCAAACCCTGTCAACACTGATGACATCCCTAATTTTGGTTGTGTTTTTAGATATGAAGAGTAACATCTTCTGGTATGTGGTGCAATCCAAAAGTTTCCGAAATTTGAATGTTGTGCGCGAATGGTTATGAGTACATCGAAGTACTGCTAGGTGTCTCCCCACACACCCTTCTTGAATCAATGTGGCATCGGCGTCGAGTTGAGTGGTTGGGCTTATTGTTGGTGAACGTATTTCCATTGTTGTGTTTCGGTGAGTTTGCGGTTTTGCAATGGATGACCTGAGAGAGCAGCGTGTCTGTATAAAATTTTGTTTTAAACTTGGGAAAACCACTGCAGAAACACACCAAATGTTGAAGCAAGCTTTTGGTGACAATAGTTAGGACAGACACAAACTTGCGACTGGGGTAAGCGTTTCAAAAATGGCCGAACATCGACTGATGATGACGATCGTTCGGGATGGCCGTCAACTGGCACCACACCAGAAAATGTCGTGAAAGTTAGGGATCTGATTCTGCAAGATCGTAGACTGACCATCCAAGACGTCTGTAACACCTTGGGACTAAGTTATGGGACACGTCAACAAGAGGATTGCGGCGAAGTTTGTGCCTAGACTGCTCCAAAATGAACAGAAGTAGCATCACTTGGAAGCCTGCAGGGAACTTCAGCAGCTTCAAAAGGATCAAAAGTTTCTTTCGAAGGTTGTCACTGGTGACGAAAGTTGGGTTTATGGCTACGACCCTTAAAGTAAGCAGCAATCATCGCAATGGAAGAGCCCTTCTTCACTTCGACTAAAAAGAGCTCAACAAGTCAAGAGCAACATTAAGTTCATGTTCATCTCTTTTTTTTTCTATATTGACGGGATTGTTCATAAGGAGTTCGTCCCTCCTGGCCAGACAGTCAATAAAGAGTTCTTTCGCGATGTTCTAAGGCGTTTGAGGGACGACATGAGGAGAAAACGTCCAGAGAAGTGGCGCACGAATGACAACGCATGACCGCATATGGCTTACATTGTGCAGGAATTTTTGGCTGAAAACAAGATGGCAGTTGTTCGCCACCCACCGTACTCGCCACACTTAGCTCCATGTGACTTCTTTCTCTCCCCCAAGATGAAAATCAAGTTGAAGGGGCGAAGATTTAATAAAGTTGAGGAAATTCAAGTAGAAACGCAGACGGCACTAAACACCCTAACAAAGAAAGACTTCCAGGATGCATTTCAAAAGTGGCAGAAACGCTTGGATCGGTGTATGCTCTCCCAAGGGGACTACTTTGAAGGTGATGGTGCAGAATAAGATCCACGTGAGATGTAATAGTTTTTATTAATTGATTTCAGGAACTTTTGGATTGCACCACATATGTTACACCATGTTGTATGGTAGATGTTACCAGTGTTTTGGAGGAGTGTATCGCCTCTTTCTTGCTTATATACCCTGAAGATGGGGGTAGTATGTTATTCTGAAATGTTGATAAAACATTGCCAAACATTTTCACATTCCAGAAGATATTAATCTTGTTAGTCACTGCCACGGGAATATCAAATCTCATGAATTTTGAAATGTTTGTGTTTTTTCCTGACAGCGAACATCCATTAAGCATGTACGTGTTCTCAAAGGATAAATCTATCCAAAACCTACTTGTTTCACAGTTGAGATGTGGCTCACTATGTGTGAACGACACCTTGATGCAGTTTGGGGGTGAGTCCAACAAGAAGAGCAGTGACCTGAGATCTGGTTGAGGGTATCTTGTACATTTTTATGTTGTTTTAGCAGGTGATGGTATATATTTGTCCAGGTTCTGAGTATTGCTTTTGTAGCAGTTCTTGGTGACAGGCTGATCTACACACTTTAATTCTCCACACCTGCATCTCCTGTTTACCTTGTAAATTGCAAGATTTGAGTGTCTCTGATCATTCACATAAAGAAACTCCTAGTGCACAGAATACAAAGCATTTAGTTGAGATGTAAATTTGCTGCTTTTGTCAGTATGGCAGTAGTTTATTGTTTGTACAGGGAACAACGTACTGGCATTTTGTGGCTTAGGCACTGACTGTCTGTACTTATGTAGATCTTCTTTACTTATTGCTATAAAAATATAATTAAAACATTCCATATTTTATAACTACTAGAATTAACCCGCTTTTGTCTCCTAGTATATCCCACAGCAATGAGCTAGGCAGGTCATGTAGCACGAATGGAGCAGATGAGGAATGTGTGTAGGAAATTGGTGGGAAAGCCAGACAGAAGGAGACCACTGGGAAGACCAAGGCATAGGTGTGTGGACAATATTAAAATAGATTTTAGAGAGATAGGATGGGATGGTATTAATTGGTTTGATATGGGTTAGGATAGGGACCAGTGGAGGGCTCTTGTGAACATGGTAATGAACCTTCGGGTTCCATAAAATGTTGGGAAATTTTTGAGTAGCTGCAGAATTGGCGGCTCCTCCAGAAGGGTTCAGCCCCATGAGTAAGTAAGCATATATCCCACATGTGTGACATTCTCAAGTGAATAACTTGTTACACACTTAAGGGTACACCTCACCACTACTTTTACACTGTAGCACTTACTGAATGATGTGAGGATTTTCTTCGCAGCCAGATAGCAGCCTACAGTGAGGGAACCCCCTCCTATATGGTCATGCATAAAACTATTCCTATACTGTAAGCAGCATGTTTCAGTTTCAGTTTCAGTTGAGTGCCCAGTATATCTGTATTTCAAAGTTGCTGTACAGCAAACTGTTAAGTTATTAAAAATTCCAGATGTATAAAACTTAAATGCAGACTCTCTGACCCTCCAGTATTGTATTTTACTCTTAAACTAATTGATGTAATGTTTACATAGAAACTTAGTGTGTAACCTCTTTCAGTTGTACACTACGTAGTGTTTGTTCCTTTATTGCACTGGTTTTCAGGAATTCTATGACTTTTCAGTGTTCTTATATGTACAAACAAAATGGGTATGCTGGGTTTTAAATTTTCATGTATTTTTCTTATTTCTTCTCCTTGCAATACAATTTCTTAGTTAAATATATTAATGCTCCTCAGTAAATTCATTTCAGAGGGGTGAATTGTGTTTTCCAATTTCTTTATGACGACTCGTGTTTTAACTTCATGAGCTGTGGTGTATGTTAAATATTTTTCTCCTGTATTCGTATGTTGCATCTATATACTTTACTTGGCTTTTGATCACCTGATTACATTTTGTTGTGTTCTGAAACCACATATTTCTGTCATTCTGAATATTGCTCTTGTTATTTCACCTCCCATGAACTTCTAAGTGTCCTGTTTCCTCATTGTGATTTGTTTCATGATGCAAGATACCACAACTTTTATTTATTCATGCCTGTAAAGGTAATTAATTTTTTCATTTATGCCATTTTTGTTGAGAGTTGTGCTAATATATTATAATTTTGTTCTGCGTCTCCTCTTTAGTGCAGTTAGGTGCAGTATATGGTATGTTAGAAGGTTTAACTGTATATTTCTGGCCTTTCTGTGTAGTTTCTCATTTACTCTGCAGGTGGTGGAAATCCCACGATTCCTTCTCAGTAGTTTGTTCGTTACTTTAATTACATGTTTTAATTGGTACAGGGAGAAACCATTAGCTCTGTACATCTTCACTCAAAATGAGAATGACATGAAGTTGCTGATAGAAAACATTCCTTGTGGAGGGATATCGTGTAATGACACCATCATGCATGCAGGAGGTAAACAACAGAGAACCATACCAAGTTGCTTAACATAGCATCTAGGAAGACACCTTTAATTTTTACTATCAAACTTAGTACTACAAGCTGTGCAAGAATTAGCAAAATGAAAAAAGAAAAATCTTTGACTGCCAAGCCCTACTTAGAACTACCTGAAAGAAACCCCAAAGCTGTGCAGTTGCACAGAAAAACCCACAGTACCTCAAATGACCTTCAGACAGCCACAGGTTTTGATCAAACGAAAGCCTGTTTTCTTTTTGAAACATCAGTATGTCACATTTGATGCTTCTCGTTGAAAAATACTCTACTGAACGATTAACAAAGAGCTGATGTCTTCAGCCCCGGTTGTTTTAATGCTAGTACCCAAAATTGGTCAAATCAACTTATGGCATGAAGATGGTTAATAATTAGAAAAACCTGCATTACATGGAAATTGTCATCATCTGATAGGTTCTCTGGTCCTGAGAATGCCGTGTGCAGACTAATGTAACATTAACTCTAATATGTGGAAAATTCTCAATGAGGACATGGGACATGAAAACCAATTATTTTTATGCTGTGTTCATATAATTTTGTCATCTAATTCCTGAAATTTGTCAGCAAATAACCATCCCTGATATAAATGGTAAAAGGAATTAAGCACAACTGCCAGCAAAATGTCAGGTATTACAATTAACTATCACAGAAAGTTGTAAGACTTGTGAACTGATGTGTTGGATCACATGAGTATGATTTATCATTGATTGGAAACTGACATGAATAGAGGTGCTGTGAGATTAATTGGCAGGTAACATGAACAGGGATCTGTTACTTCAGAACCCACACTGATGATTCCCAATAATTTCGTCTATATCTGGACTTAACCTTGAGAGAAGAATATTGGATAAAATTTTGTATGAAGTTGATAGCAGTGATATCCCCCGATAATTACTAGTCAGTTTTATCACCCTTCTTGTGAACTGGTACACACAAGTGTGTACACACCGAGGGTCCGTTGATTAAGATGAGCTCTTTCTTATGGACTAAACTGAGTAGATTCCACCCCATGTGAGAATGGAAATGTCAAATTTCCAAAACTTGCTCTTATGTCTGGAATACCAGAAAATGAACAAGCTCTAGAAATTCACAAATGCTAAGAACATATGCAACCTGTTGTGTGTTATGAATAGATATATAAAGGTACATAAGGTATGCAGTCTACATAACAATATTCTGTATTTAAGAAACAAAGAGGGCACTACTGTATCAACATTTATTTTTATTTTTTTTGATACAGTAGTGTCTTCTTTGTTTCTTAAATACAGAATGTTGTTGTGTAGACTGCATACCTTATATACTTTTATATATCCTAAGAACATGTATTGTTATTCACTGTTGTTTATGATCCAGGTCACTTACTTTGAAACAAGAATTTAAAGCAGGATATGCTGATTTTCTGTTTCAGTTGATACTTTGCCTTTTGGTGGTGTTGGCCACAGTGGCATGGGAGCATACCACGGTGTTCACACATTCAACACCTTTACACATAAGAAGAGTTGCCTTGTTAAAGACTTTAACCCAATAGCAGAAAAGCTGGTATCGTAAGTAAATTTAATTTCCTTTGTATTACTTGTATACTGCAATACAATTACACCTCTGTGCCAAAACATTATGAAGTGAACAAATGAAGAATTTTGTGATATGGGTCAGGTTTATATTGTGTG
Source organism: Cryptotermes secundus (assembly GCF_002891405.2). Classification (NCBI taxonomy): domain Eukaryota; kingdom Metazoa; phylum Arthropoda; class Insecta; order Blattodea; family Kalotermitidae; genus Cryptotermes; species Cryptotermes secundus. The sequence goes on from NW_019720567.1 coordinate 91,230, forward strand.
AAAGTTGTTAGGTAATGGCATATGAGGGGTAAAAGTTAATATATGAGTATGTACATGAATGGTGAACTGGAAAGAGTGTGAGAAGAAGCACTTGTCTGATTTTAAGGTATCATGCTGTCTGAGGTATTGTGTGGGTCCACATGAAACCTGATCTGTAACAGGCAATTTGTAACCCAAGATTTTCAGTTATGGAACTATTTAAACATGAAGTGTGAATGTTAACCACTGCATTGCTATACAGATTTGTGGATTTGGATGTCCTTTCTGACCACCATTCGCTTCATGAATACTGCAGCAAAACTATAATTGCTTCTTTGAAATACTCCCAGCAGTCAGTTGTCCTTTATGCTCAAATATGGCATATTATTAAAGTATTGTGCTTACAGACACACACAAATTTGCATTGTCTGTGTGTGGGGTATTTAGTTTACATTCTGTCATTTCCATACTGTCCTGGAGCATGCTTTTGTATTTGCACCTTTGGAACATGCCACAGTTTTCAGAGTGGAGCTGATCTAGTAACTATGCTTTAGTGAAACGAACGTTCTTACATTTTACCTGCTGACGTAAGAAATGTGGAGCTTCATACTCTTCTCCAAATATAATTAGAATGATCAAGCCAAGGAGAATGAGATTGGTGGGCCATGTAGCATGAATGGGCCTGAAGAGGAATGCATATAGGATATTGGTGGGGAAGCCAGATAGAAGGAGACCACTGGGAAGACCAAGGCATAGGTGAGTGGACAATATTAAATTGGATCTTATAGGATGGGATGGTATGGATTCGATTGATTTGGCTCAGGATTGGGACCAGTGGAGTGCTCTTGTGAACATGGAAATGAACCTTTGTGTTCCATAAAATGCTGGGAAATTCTTGAGTAGCTGCACAATTGGCGGCTTCTCAAGAAGGGCTCAGGTCCATGAGTTACATAAGAAATGTAATTCCTTGCCATTGGTGCTGTGTTCCACTTGATGACTTGTGATATTTAAATTACAGAAGTTTCACTAATGTCTTGTTCCTGCAGGAACAGATATCCTCCATACTCTGAAAAGAAGATGAATATTGTGGAATTCTTGATGAGGAAGAGAAAAGGTGTGAAACTGGGGTGCCTTCCTTATGTCATAGTGTTTGCGCTTGGATTTGCTGCAGCTTATGCAGTCTCAGCAGTGATCAAGGTAGGAACTAAGTGAAGTCTATATGCTTGAAAACCATGGACCCAAATATTGTATCTCATTGATGTTTTTGTCCGTTTTGCTTATAAAGAATAGCTTGTATATGTTCTTTATAAATTTCCACAGTGTTGCACCTATTTTAAACAGATTTGGCATGATGGTAGGGGACCTTCTTGTGAAGGTTTTAGACACTCACAGATGTGCATCGGTCAATTCCAAGCCAAATTATTTTCCTCATTACTTCTGTAAGAAAAGCACTGGGGTTGTGACAGCTGTGGGGGCTGAAGATACAAGGGAAAACCCAACTATATATATGTGTACTGTTTGTGTTATGGGGGGAAAGCCAGACTATCTTCTGCCATTTATGGGGCATGGAGGGAAATGCAAACTACTCGTATTTTATGCCATTGCTAGAATACAGGATAAACCTCAGACTGTCTTCAGCTATTGCTAGTGTATTACATTATATTATGGTGTCAGAGTACATTTCTGAAAAGGGCGCAACTGTGAGGTGGACTCTCCTGTCTGGAAGATAGAATGACAGCTGGCAGAGTTGAAGCATAATGCGTGCTCTGGACCATGATTGAAGCCTACTATCCCTCCAAATAAAAAATTATTTTAGAGATCAGAGAAGGGAATGGAATATTTGGTGATGCCAGTCTTGAGCCTGAGACCTTTTTCCCTGATATGCAGTGCCTTGCCTCTAAGTTGCCAGGCATCCTTCACTGAATTATAAATACCTCTATGAAGATTTTGTGTCCGTTACAAATATTGGTTAAGAATTTATGTATTAATTCCCTGATTTAATTTATTTACTTCAAAATGAGAATGGGTCTTTGGAATTTTATTTGAAAGTGAGGTTAAAAAACTTAACAAATTATAAATTGAGTTGTTCTTTGTGGACCATATGCATTGGACAAGTTGCTTAGTAATGGAAGTGTGTTTTCTGTTTGCAGGCTAGTGAGCATAATGGTGATCCAGCCATCTGAGTTTTTTGCCAATGTGATACAGAGTTACTCACAAGAACAAACATGTTTTATAAATCACTTTCTTCAAAAGAAAGTGTAAGGGTTTAGGCCTCTTTTTTAACTTGTTTCAGTTCAATCTTAAATAAAAGTGTGATTGTCATGTTTGATTGAATCACATTCTGTAATGGAATAGCATATTTACACAATTATAAGATGAGGATTTTTGCTTTTCTTTTAATTCAAAAATGCATGGTTGTCTTATATTTGGTAATGAATGAAAATGGGTAAAATATCAAATTTTATAAATGGTTTCTGGGGAAATAGACATCTGCCAACTCTAGCATATAGAGAAAACTGCACAGCCACAGAGTATCAGTTTGTTTCTAAAGCAGTAATTGGATTTTCTGTACCATGACCACAGGACTCGTGAGGCATCATGGCAACACTCAGAATAAAATAGTAAAGAGTAATACTTAGCAGTGCACGTTACTACCATGGAATCTAGTTATTGATAATATCCATATGACTCAGTTGTAGCATCGTGCTACAGGCTGTACTCTTGAGGAATTGGGTTTTCATTGCCAGCAGGGACAAGGGATTTTTGTCTTCTCCACAGCATCTAGAACATCTCTTGGGTTCACCAAGCACCTGTCAAATGGGTACTGGGGGCTCTTTCCTGGGTGTAAAGTGGCAGGGCTATGAAGTTGGCCACTCACCTGCACCTAATGCTAAAGTTAAGAATGGTGGAGCTGTGTATCCACTCTCATATATTCATGGCATAGTACTTATTTAAATAGGCACAGGGAAAATTATACGTTTTTATCTTACTCAGATATAAGGCAAGATAGCCATGCAATTCATGTATGAAGTGAAATGAAATACAATGTTGGCTGGGTACCGAAATTGTTCTTAACATTCCTTCATTTTGAGCATTTATAGTCGATGTCCTGTAGTTGGGTAAATGTAGTGTGTGTGTCTGTGGGTTTTAATAGAAAATTATTATTACAGTAAAGATTGTATTGTATTATATTGTATTGTATTGTAATTGAAATCCGTAACTCACTTGAACATAATTTCTTCTGGTGCTGTCATTTGTAAGTCCTTTCACGTGATATATATAATGGGGAGTTTATTGAAGTACAGGATTCAGTTGGGAAACCTGTAGTGAGAAAATGAAACGGTGAATTGATATATTTCTTGCATTGTAAATTTCAAGTTGGCAAGTCTGTGATAAAGATGTGAAGTGTTAAAAACATATGTAAAAATGTATGAAGTTTGAGATTTTAATGACAGAGAAGTTTCATGTTGCGGTCTTCTGGGTTATGACATTGTAGATTCTGGTAGGTATTACCAGCATTTTAGAGCAGCACACTGCCTCCATCTTCAAGGAAGAGGATGAAGGCAGTGTGTTCTTTCAAAACATTGGTAGCCACATGCCAGGCTACACATTTTCAACTCTGAAGACTGTACTTCCATTATTTATTGTCTGTCAGTATTGCAACACTTCCATTCACCACTCAATTCTTAGTTTAACATTATACACCTCGACACTACATGTTTTGGCCCCAAACAGCCATCTTCAGGTGTCTTGATATGTTACAGTTATTTTATTTTTGTGTTAAACTGCTGCACTGTCTTAGTTCGTGTTAAAATCACATGCTGCAGTCCTCTTTTTAAGGTAAAACCAGATAAAATCCTTTAAAGTTTCTATTATACCCAGGTTATTTTTGTGCATATTATTTCACCTCACACAGGGTGTCGTCCATTTTCATAATTGTATGTCTGTCCAGGGTGTTTTGTCTCAGCAGCTTGCCCCTCACATTAGTAGCCTACTTTTCAGTTATGACTGCCATATCCCTGGTTTGCATGTTTCCTCCACAGCGTGTGGTGTTGTCTTTACTAGTACACTGTCTGTACTCCACACGCTGTGGAGGAAACATGCAAACCAGGGGCATATGGCAGTCATAACTGAAAAGTAGGCTACTAATGTGAGGGGCAAGCTGCTGAGACAAAACACCCTGGACAGACATACAATTATGAAAATGGACGACACTCCGTGTGAGGTGAAATAATATGCACCAAAAGAACCTGGGTATAATAGAAACTTTAAAGGATTTTATCTGGTTTTACCTTAAAAAGAGGACTGCAGCATGTGATTTTAACATGAACTAAGACAGTGCAGCAGTTTACCACAAAAATAAAATAACTGTAACATATCAAGACACCTGAAGATGGTCGTTCGTGGCCGAAACATGTAGTGTCAAGGTGTATAATGTTAAACTAAAAATTGAGTGGTGAATGGAAGAGTGTTGCAATATTGACAGACAATAAATAATGGACGTTAAGTTGAACAGTTGCAACGGGATGCTGAAATACAGAATCAGAAGACTGTACTGTGAATCTTGGCTTAAACTATCAAATGTCACATTTCAGTTATAGTTGAAAAATATTTAGCCGTCATACTGAATGGTATAGTCACTGAGTATATTGTATTTGGAAATCTGTAATTAAAGTGCCATTGTCAAATCTGCCTGCTGATGTATTCATCTAATAATCCACTTTTTGTTCCTTATTTTCTACAAGTGAACTCAGGTTTATAGCAGTAATTCATCTGACTGGCCACGTTGGTATAGCAGGACCCCCCCCCCCAAGAGTTGTATTTTGGAGGAGCTTGGTTCGAATCTTGGCAAGGGCACCGGCTATCTTGACTGCACTTTTGTGGTTTTACTCTCCTTCAAGACATATGCCACAATAGTGATCATGACTGCTTCCCCCAGATGCTTGCCATTTCATCATTCGTCAGTCTTCCTACAATTTGATGGTATATGGTGTATATACTGACAGTGTAATTAAATGAACATTTCCCTTCATAGGTGACAAGTTTTCATGATGATAGTTTTTATTGAAAAGTATTTTGCAGAAGCTATTAAGCCAGGACATATTTACTCCATGTTTTTAAAGGCATAAGGTAGAAACAAATCTCGTGGAATGTCCAAATGCTTCGTTTTTATGGTGGGAATTTAATGTATGGATTAAGCTTTCAGGACTAGCAGACTTCTGCTAGACTACATGACACTACATCCCAGAAGATAATAAATGCTCTTAAAGAAATTTGTAACCTGTACTGTACCCAAATGTTAATTACCATGTTTACAGTAGCCCACCATTGTTGTCTGTCCTGAGTCATATGACTCCAGTTCATGCTGTTTCAGAAGATGCAATTTAATATTAATGTATCATCAATGCCAAGTCCTCCAAGTGGCCTCTTTCAGTCAGTTTGCTAAATGAAATGTTTGAATTTCATGATGTGTGCTGTGTGCCAAGGCAGTGTCATATTCCTTGATAGCTGTGACATCCTATGGTAGTGAAAATGGCTTCATCTGAAAAACACCCCAGTTGTGGCAGAATGTAGGACAACCTTTGGTGGGGGGTTGATAGTAGGTAATATTTTTGCTTACAGCTCTTGGCAGTCACTGCATGATCTCATGTCATCTATGTTTCCCACTGATTGTGTTGAATTGCTAGCCTTTGGTAATCAATGATTAATTGAGGTTAATATGAACTGTCTTGTGACTGGTTCAGAAGAGAGATTGGTCATTATTTAGCATCAGCTTGGTGGATGACTAATGCTTTGTGTGTACATAGTTCAAATATCTTTCCAAGGCGGAGATCAGATGTCAGTAATACATGTTAAGTAATCCCTATATACTCTAGTTATCACTATCGTTGAGTGCCTCTACCGCCTATACTGCATGATGCACTCTTAATATGAATATTGTTAAACCTGTGCCAGAAGGCAAATCAGGATGTGCTATCATCAGTTAGTAACGTTTACAATTACATTGTCATTAAAAAGTTACTAGATTATATTTTCATCATAGTTCCGGAATCCCTTTATCGGTAGGAAATTCAAACATACTGGGTTAATGTAAATGTAAATGTATTGTAAATGGAATGTGTGTGTGCAGAAACTGTATTAATATGTTGCATTATTTCTGCTGGGAATTTGTAGAAGTAATACTTTTCTAATACCCTTACCATCATTTTGAATTACCAATCCATTCTTATTTTAAAATTTCTGCTTGGCAGAGGCACACAAACTTCTTCAAGCCTATGATTTTTTCTGAGTATTTCAATACAATGGAAGCTTAATTTTTTCTCAAGAACTCCAAATGATGTGTAATTACTTAATGTCCTTGTAGGAAAGCCATTGTTACTCGCATTTATTCACCGATTGCAGAAGTTCTTTTTAATTTATCTGAGTTACATACATTGAAATCTGTTCTTCTGCTTGGTCATTGCTCTGTAATCAAAACAATATTAAGAACAGTCAGTAATATCAGATATCTCAATCTGTTTTATTACTCCAAACAATGTTTCATTTCTGTTTGTGTTACAACAATGAGAAGAGTGTGTCCACACCATATTATGTTCATGAACCAGTCAAAATTCACTTCATAGTGCATATATATATATATATATATATATACACTGGCATCTCAGGTAATATAGTAATGTACATAAGTACTGGATTTCCACTGTTATATGGGTTTATAAGGTGCAATTGAATTTTAATCTAATTTAGGCAAAATTAAGTTAACATATACTGCAATGCACATTGTTTGCTGACAAATTGAAAGTTGTGGGGAGAAGGAGAGTGCAGTATTGTGTGGAAAGTGTGTCTTGTTTTCAAAAAAGGTACACAACATAACAGAACAGGAAGGAACACAACCCATCACCTTGGACACTCGTGTGCATGGAGGGGACTATGTAGATTAACAACCCAAGCAACAATACAAAAAACAGCAGTTTCTTCATCCACAATTTTTAACATCTGATAATGACTACATTGGTTGAAACATGTAGTGTAGAACTTTAAAGTGAATAGCTTTTAATAAGTTTTGTAGAATATTAGTGTTGTATGTGTGACTGTGGAACTAACTGATACTAAATCAAGTACGCCTGAATGCTGGCTCCTGTCTATTAAAATGTGGCCAGTTTGAATGTGAGTATATCAGGAGATGTCCAAGTAAATTTGTGAAAGTTCTTGGTTTGGGAACATTGTATTTTTAGAAGAAAGCTGTCTTCTGGGACCTCAAATCTTACATTGAATTTTTAAGTCATATTATTGGATGTCGCAAAGTTCACTACCCCAACACCATTATCATTATTAATTTGGGGTAAACTGTCACTCCCAATTGTTGCCTTGAAAATGTTTTCCCTATGTGCTTTGAATTGAAATCTCCAAATGGAATTTTTGTGTAGTATTTATGGAATTTAACAAATGCATGTTCAAACTCGTAGCAACGACAGTGCAAAGGGCAGCTATAATATAGCCGTTGCTATTCTTCGATTTCCGGATTTCAGAAAGTTCATTTTAATAATGCTTGAAATTTTCGTAATTCTAAAAAAAAAATGTAATTACTTCATTGTTGGAATTAAATCAGTTTTGGTGTTCCATAGAAGCGTCATTTGGGTTTGCTACCTTTACGTGGTTCCCATTCCCATCTGCATGGTTTCCTAGTTTCCTACGGCGATATGTCGTGCCCTAGTTGCTAGCATGGTCCGAAAACTCCAAGAATATGCAAAGCAGCGAGCGCAACAGTGGGGTTATGAACATAGATGGAGCAGTAGCCTGACAGCGACGCTTATCACGAAGTTCGAGGAGACTAATGTAGATGGCTGTATTAATCAAATGTCTAGAAAGTTTTCTTTCACCGAATGGGCATTTCCTATGCCTTTTTTGTATCAACATTTATTTTTCAAAATGAAAATAAAGTTTACTGTCGTGTTGGAAGTAATGTTTTGCACACTGCCAATGCTGATGTGAGTCATATGTTTTTATCTATGTTTTGTTATTGGATTAAATGCTGAACCTTTTAAGTTTTCTTTCACCGAATGGGCATTTCCTATGCCTTTTTTGTATCAACATTTATTTTTCAAAATGAAAATAAAGTTTACTGTCGTGTTGGAAGTAATGTTTTGCACACTGCCAATGCTGATGTGAGTCATATGTTTTTATCTATGTTTTGTTATTGGATTAAATGCTGAACCTTTTAAGTGTATCGTTATTGGACACAAGCAATTTTAGCGACTCGACTGTTCATCAATATTTGTCTGTAGCATCATTGCATGAAGTGTTCGAAATTTGTTCCGGACGTAGTTTCGTTTATTATTCATCAGTGGAATTCAAGTGTCTAAAAGTAATCATGTCGATTGTTATCGATAGGAATGTCGATAGTCTTGTGGATAATTCATTCGATTGCATTGCAATGCATTATTTTCGGAACGGTGGTCTGATGCGCGCTAAAGCCGAAAGGTGGTTCAGTTGTGCATGTTTGTATTAGAGGCGTTAGGCGTATTGCAGAATTTTGTCTTATAGACTGTATACATTTTGTAGGTGGACATAAACGATATAAGTATGAAGGTAAGGAACTCACGTTCTTGTTTTAATTAGTGTGGTTTGGAAACACCATTATCGTTTTTATTTTTAAGATTTTGAATTAAGTTTATGATAATTTTTTAAACACCGTGTGATTCATTACTACGGATTTAAAGTTACATTGGAAAGTTTTATTTAATTTAACAAGAGAATAGCGTCTCACACATTTAATGCAGAGTGAAATTATCATTTACTCATGGTCCTAGTATTTTATTTTACATTCTCATGGCCCAGCCCTCATTTTTCGTAGTAAAACAAATTGTACATTTTGGGATTTGTGGCCATCATATGAGTTCCGTGTGCGATTATAGTTTTCATCTTTCCCGATATGCATCGGTGAGAATATTACATAAAAATTGGCCTTGACTGCTTGTTGAATACTCACCAGTCAGTCATTTATAAAACTTTGAAGTAGTGAGAACAGTACATGGACTTATGCATCTGTTTTCTATTATATTTTTTCTAAGTAACATACTGATAAATCCCTAAATATATTTTATTATGTAAGATGGTCAGTTATAAGTTAAGACACATTTCCAGTGTAGTTTTTGCAATTAGTTCACACTTATTTTGTTATATGTATGTAATGTGATAATAGCCCTCTTCTTCCTTCACAAGTGCAACCCTTATTATTCCTCGACCTCCAGAGTTGGTGTACTTTTCCCTTCCTTGGACAAGTGAACAAATGATTATTATGACAGATGGAAGTACAGCATGTAGGTAGGTTAAGTAACTATTGCTAATTCCGGGCTTTCATGGTGGTTCATTGTTAATGTCGATTCTGCTTGTGAGTTCTTACACTTTATGCCCACAGAATGCAAAATCTAAAGACCTAGAGTAGCAGCAATAAGTAACAGTTGCTAATAAGTGGATAGAGGAAGTTTAAGAATGTGATGTAGCTAGTGATACTTAAAAATTTAGTCTAACAAATAACAGATTTGTGGTTATGTTTTGTGTAGTTTCTTGTGATAATATGCCACAGTTTTTTTTTATTTGTTATTAACAGTAATATATCTATTTTCAAAGGGATCATTTCCACATCCTAGGTTTGTTACCTATATGGGTATATGGAAAATAAAGGAAAAGAATGAATAAGTATTGAGACTATATAACATTGATGATGTGATGATTACTGAATATGGAGCTGTTGGTGGAAATAGAATTGGTAGGGGAAATGAAAGTACTCAGAGAAAACCTGCCTCAGTGCCTCTTTGTCCACTACAAATCCCATATGACGTGACTTTCGGAACTAACCACCTGAGCTATGATGCCAGGGCTTGTGTGGAGTGGTTTCATTTTGTTATTTATCCAAAGAAAACAAACATTTAAAGATGGGAGAAACTTTGCTTGTTTGTTCCTGTCTGTTGGCCTCTTTTGCAGTGAATCATAAATGTGAATAATTCACAAAGTTCTGTTAAATGAGTCACTTTCTAGCTTGTTTCTTAACTGCATTAGTGAGTTAACACAGACATACACTACAGCTTAATGCTTGTTTACTTGGTAAAGAGAGCCACATTGGTAGGTCCCTCAGAACAGGATGTCACAAGTATGTATGGGAATATTAGTCATTTTGCACTGAGGGTTGAAACATTTTTCAAAATCCAGTTGCCAGACAAATATAGTTATCACCAGGAGGAGGTGGATCATTTATTTTCTGGAACCTTGCTGTGGCTGTTATCTTCACATGGTGAACAAGATTAATTTCTTCATGTTAGCACACTCTTTGTCTTAAACCTCCTTCAGGCTAGACATAAGGTAAATGTTGAGGTTAATGCCTTTGGAGGTACACAATTTTCTCGGTGCCACAAGCAGCAGAGGAAGACTGCAATAATTTGAAAAGCTGAATGGGAAATTAGCCACCAGCCAAAAGTTTTTGGTTACCTCTGAAAAATAAAGGTTGGCTGTGTATTTGACGCCTGATTATGCACAGTGGACAAACAGGTACTTTTACCAAGAACTGAAAGATGGATGCCTAGAGAAGGAATTTTATATCTTGACATCCAATTTTGCCCTGCTTCTCATAAACAATTCATAAGAAAAACAAGTGACTGTTGTAAAACTGTTACCTCAGTGCCATTAGTAATATCTGTATGAGACATTTCTCAACTTGTTTTCTATTTGTTGGGACAAAACAGAAAAGTAATAAAAAAAGTAAAGCTATCCCTGTACCAGGCCGTGAAGGCCCATAGGGTTGTGAGATGTTGAGGGTCCCACATTATCTAGACCAAGGGTCTCCAAACTACGGCCCGCGGGCCACATGCAGCCTGCGATGTGATTTTATCCGGCCCGCGAAAGAATTGTGCAGAAATGCGCCAATTGAACTAATTTTCCAATGAGTACTGGTAAATGTGATTCCGA
>NW_019720567.1:102542-139902 GCF_002891405.2 Cryptotermes secundus
ATCATATTAAAGACAAATACAAGGAAGGAAATGTGATCGAATTTTATAAATTTCTGAACTCTGAGCAATTTCCAAATTTAAAGAAATTTGCTTGTAAATTTATCTCCATTTTTGGGACGACGTATCTGTGTGAACAAACTTTTCCCTCAGATGAAGTACATCAAGTCGAAATACAGGGCAAATTTATCTGATGAACATTTAAAGTCACTACTTGTGATAAGCTCTTCAAAATTTGAACCTCAGTTTAATCAGATTTTAAGAATGCAAAAAGAGTTCCATCATTCACATTAATCTTACATTCAAATCTTACATTCACATTAATTGTTTTAATATAATTTGTGATGAAAATATGAGCATTTGCTGCTACTGTCTGTTGTCATTAATATACGATAATTTATTCTCACGTACTTTGTATTTAGTTTATGAAATTCTGTGCTTTCAATAAAACTCATATATCTAGAGTTATTGATTTCTCATTTTATCTGGCCCGTTGAAAGTGCTGAATTACCTAATGTGGCCCACGGTTCGAAAAGTTTGGAGACCCCCGATCTAGGCAGTCGGCTCAAAGATGGTGATAAGGTTGTCAGCATTTGCGCCGGCTGCGCTTTACTCCCCAGGAGAATTATTTAAACTACATATATGTTACTGTCTCGTCACCAAAATGCAGGGCAAAATCATGACATAAAGATAGGAAACAGATGTTTTGAAAATGTGGCACAGTTCAGATATTTGGGAACAACGATAACAGATCAAAACCTGATTCAGGCAGAAATTAAGAGGCGATTGAACTCTGGTAATGCTTGCTACCATTCAGTCCAGAACCTTTTGTCTTCTCGCCTGCTGTCTAAAAACATAAAAATTAGAATATATGAAACTATAATTTTGCCTGTGGTTCTGTATGGGTGTGAAACTTGGTCTCTGACATTAAGGGAGGAACATAGACTGAGGGTGTTTGAGAACAGGGTGTTGAGGAGAATATTTGGACCAAAGAGAGATGAAATCACAGGAGGTTGGAGAACACTGCATAATGAGAAGCTTCATAACTTGTACTCTTTTCCAAGTATAATTAGAATGATCAAGTCGAAGATGAGGTGGGCAGGTCATGTAGCACGAATGGGGGAGACGAGGAATGCGTATAGGATATTGGTGGGAATGTCAGAAGGAAAGAGACCACAAGGAAGACCAAGGCATAGGTGGGTGGACAATATTAGAATGGATCTTAGAGAGATAGGATGGGATGGTATGTATTGGATAAATCTGGCTCAGGATAGGGACCAGTGGAGGGCTCTTGTGAACACGGTGATGAACCTTCAGGCTCCATAAAATGCTGGGAAATTCTTGAGTAGCTGCAGAATTGGCGGCTCCTCAAGAAGGGCTCAGCTCCATGAGTAAGTAAGTAAGTACTTATTTCTCTTAGAGGCTGAGTCGACCCCAGGGCCATAGTGCAGCTGGAAGGATTAGGTCAAGTGAAAAAAATCAAATGTGACAAATATAAAACTGAATTTAAATCTTAAAATCAATTGCCTGACAGCCAAAGTTTATATTATACCCAGAATGTATAACATTTCCCCATCATAATCCAGTACGTGGTTCAAGGTAAAAGGGGAGGGGAAAGTTAACTCTGAACTTAATTAATTAAGCACTGTGGCCTGAAGACATGTGGGGTAGTGGAGTTATAGCTCCAACATTCTTAACCTTGGCAGTAGATGGAGGTGAATGGTCAGCTTCATGGCATGGCCGTTTTACCCCTAAATAAGCAGTCCATCATGTAGGAAGCTGGATGGGTGCTAGAGCTCTTGAGGACACTGTGGAGAAGAGAAAAATCTCTTGGCTCTGCCAGGAATGAAACCCTGTTTCCTTGGTCATCCAGCCCGTAGCCCAGTTGCTATACCTACAGAGGAGAGCCAAAACAGATTTGGCAAGACTGCTGAACTTGTGTTCATGGTAAACATAAAATGGACCAGATAATTTGACACAGTATATATGGTAGGCATTGTTTGTTTATGCATATATATATAGTATGCATAAAATGTAGAATTTAATATGCTGTACAGTGTGCAGATGTATGTGGTTGTATTGATCTCTATCGACTGGAGTGTTTGTGTGGACTGCAGTTGGCCTCCAACATATTCCTCCAAAATGCTGATATCTTTATGCAAGTCTGTAAGGTGTCACACCCTGGAAGATCACTGTCTGAACAATCACCAGTGTAAAGACCTCAAAACTATAACAGTCGGATACTGTTAACACTTCGCGGACCGGACACCTAGGCCTAGGCATTTGAGTTTTAAACATGGCAGACCGGTCGTCTAGATTTAGGCTTTTAGGACACGTTATGTTGCAACACACTGTTCCTCACTTTGGTGGCCACGTGTCTGCAAAAGTACTGTGTAGCTGACCTTCAGAATGTTTGTTTTCCGAGTCAGCAATGTGACCACTCTCTATTCCCCTCTCACTTTAAAGAAAAGTCCCTTTGTTCAAGTCGAAGCTTCTATGTGTGAGGCAAGATATTCTCAGTGTCAACATGGCTCAGAGACAAAAGCAGTTGAAGGCCGCGCGAGCTCGTGGAGAAGAAGAAATCTGTGATTTGATCTCCGATGAGTTATCTGACTTGCCAACTGCTTCGTCTTCTGATAGCGAGGGCAGTGTCAGTGGCAGTGACAGGGGCCCCCAAAATATTGTGACCAGAAGAGAAAGTGAAAGTGACAGTGAGAGCTCCGATGAAAGTGCGAGTGCTAGCATTGCGGGGACAGCCACATGGGGTAAAGTGGACAAAACACCCACTTTGGGAAAGTTTACTGGTGATCCAGGGGTGAGACAAATGCCATCGGACCCTACGCAAGTGTCTGAAGTAGCTGAACTGTTTTTTGGAGATAGTTTCTTTGACATGTTGTGTCAGGAGACCAACAGATACTATCTCCAACACCGTGAGGCGTACGACAGTACCTATAAGGTGTTGAAGTGGGTGGATGTCACTTCAGCAGAAATGAAAACATTTTTGGCAATAATCATTCTAATGGGGTTCACAAAGAGGGATAATTTGAAAGACTATTGGTCCACTGATCCAGAGAGGAATGTTTCCAGAAATATCACACTCTGAAGCACTTCTAGGAGCTCTGGTAAGTCTTCTCCAAAAATTTTAGTTCATAAAATTAATTAGGAGAGTTTATATTAATTTTTAAGTGAACAGTGCACAAGTTAGGGTAGTAGGTTTAAAAACGCCGGTCCCCAGGGTGATATAAATATTTAAATCACCGGTCTGCGAAGTGTTAAAAAGGACGTTTTTCATGTGAGATCTTCTCCAGAATCTTTCTTTGTGTCAACTGTCAGAAATATAATAATTTTATTTTTATTTTCATATAGAATATGAAAGGTGTTCGACTGCGAGTCCGTGATTCCAGCACTGACGTTCTTCCAGAACGTTATGGAGTTCGTAGAAAGCCACGAAAATATCTGCTTCCCATTCCAGCATCTTACTTCGTTGCTGTACTGTGCTTCCTTTTTTTTGTGTTTGTTGTAATTGTGTTGGTGGAGAGAAAACTGCCGACGCCTTTAAGATTAGTGGATGCTCCAAGTAACCCTGAAAGTTTTATAGCTGAAAGGGCTATGAATCACTTGATGAGGCTAACAGATATAGGGCCTAGAACTACAGGAAGCTATGAAAATGAAGTTTTGGCTATCAAGTTCTTTGAAGAAGAAATCAGCCACATTATGGACCAAGCGAAACCAGTTCATAGAGTTCAGGTGGATATCCAGAAAACCAGTGGGGCCTTTCCACTACATTTCTTGGATGGTATGACAAATGTGTATAGAAATGTTCAGAATGTAATCGTTAGAGTGAGTGCCAAGCACAGTGAGTCTCCACACAGTCTTCTGGTTAATTGCCATTTTGATACTGTTTCTGGCAGTCCAGGTGAGTCTTATTGTCATATAATTTAGTATTAAATTAGACTTTCTGACTCCAATATTCATGTTTCATGTATGGAATGAAAATTTGTGGGATGGTTGGAAATTATTTGGCAAGAGTATAAATTGTGTGAGAAAAGCCATTAAAGATGAAATGTCCGACATTACACAAAGTCAAGTTCAAAATAAGATTCCATATCTGCTTATTTTTGTTGTGTCTCTATTGAAAAATTGCAAAGATTCACCTGTTAGCCTCACCATGTCTGCCTGTGTGTCCGTCCGCATGTTACAGAGAACCTCTCATGGATTGTCATAAAATTTGATATTGAAGAGTTATTGAAACTTGTTGGCCCTTTCCAATTATGTTTTGAAATCAGACTGCAATAAATGAATGCCACATGACGATCTGCATGGGTTTAAGTGCACATCTCGGTTGTAACTGGTCAAATATCCACTGAAGAGAAATGTGTCTGGAGCAAACATTATAGGGGAAAATGAATGGTACATCAATTGTCAATAGATTTTCCGTCAAGTGCAACAATATATATTTTGGTCACTTATTTATCTCATCTGCCTTACATGTTTCGGTTCCAAGGAACCATCTTCAGAGGCACTTACAACAAATCATGAAAACACTGGCACAGCTCAACATCCACAGTATGTAATTATTTGTGGAAACTATTACATATATCGGAGTGTGAAGCACAACACTTCCCAGTATCTTGAATGCAGGTATAGCACTTGCATCTAAAAAACCACCCTCAAACCGAGTCGTCAACGTTAAAATTTTTTAAGTTAAATTTTTTTTTTTAAAAAACGTTCAAGTAAAATATTCAGGCTCCTTCTTGGTGAATCGTCCCAATGGGGGGAGGCGTCAGCACGGGGATGTGTGGGCTTGTGGTCGGGTGTATCTTACGCGATGTGTATTGTGTACTCGAATGGTACATTTTGATGCCCAATACAGGGAAATGTATCAGAATTGTCTACATTTCCTAACATGTTGAATTGTCTTACTCTGTTCTAGTATGAGACATCAAGGAATTGGCTGTACAAGGAAGTGCTTTCCATATGTTTGTATTCATTTCAGTGTTCATATGAGAATTTACAACAGTTAGGGAACTCATAACCTGATGGGTTGAACCAGTTGTCATGATTCCTATTTAGGAAATTACAGGCTCATTTCATAGCCTGAAGTCTTCGCTATCCTGACAGTCATTCTCCAGTTTCAAAATGGGGGTGGTAGCAAAGGTGTGTCCTTAAGAACTGGGTTCAATATAGGCACATAAAAAAGTAAAAAGTAAAGCTATCCCTGTAACAGGCTGTGGAGGCCCATAGGGTTGTGAGATGTTGAGGTTCCCACAATTTCTAGACAAGCAGCTCACAGATGGCAGTGAGGTTGTCAGCCTTATATGAAGTACTTGAAGAGACTTCCTATTCCACTGCCACTTCATTCACCACAAATTCCACATGGAATGCCCAGGGATTGAACTGGGCCTCTTTAGTGGGCAACTAACTGCTTGAGCTGCGGTGCAGCCTAGGTTCATTTATTGAAAACATCAGGAGTTAATCTAATGCCAGTCACTTGAGTAATCACTGTAGTATCATAATCTGTTTAGCAGCTGTGTGTAATGTTAAGATGAACTTTGCAGCACCATTCATTGAAGCACTTCTTCTTTAGGAAGATAATGGAATAATTTTCATGAATTTACTGATAAGATACAAACTTTGCTTTGAACTTCTTTAAATACTGGGGAGAAAGTCTGTTCAGAGGAACAGCAACAGAGCATTCAGTTCTTGTTAGTTCAAATTTCTGTTCAACTGTCCAACACTAACCACCCTAATTTGTGTTCCTGAAGTATCTGGTTCAGATCTCAGCTGAGACACCTGCTATCCTGACCAATTTTTTTTTAGTTGAGTTCCGTAGATCCTTCGAGCATATTCCAGAATAATACACAAAATTAAACCATGACCATTTCCTTTTGAATGAGCTACTGACAGAATCATGAAATAAATGGCAGAAAATAAAATCTCACCATCCCATGGCATGTCAAGGGAATAATACAGGGTACACAAAAGAATGGTGCGGTTTCAAAAGTTAATAAAAATTTTATTTCTCAACTTACATGGTCACAGCGCACACCATCAGAAGCGGCAACTCTCCAAGTTTCTCATGCGTTAATTACAAACCTTCAATGTGTGCATCCTGGGTCACATGACACATCCACGCAGTAATCAAACTCTGCTGGAAATGGAGAAAACAACCTTCTCCCTTGGCCACCCAGTTCGCCAGATCTTACACTGTGCAATCTCTTTCTTTTCGTTAAAGACAGCGTTTATTTACCACCATTGTCCACGTCCATCCATGAACTTCGTGATTGGATAACGCATGCATTGCAGGCCATTACAGTGGACATGCTACACCGGGTGTGGGATGAGTTTAATTAGCATGTGGATGTGTGTTGTGCAGACCCAGGGTGCACACATTAACGCATGAGAAACTTGGAGAGTTGCCGCTTCTGACGGTGTGCGTTGTAAACGTGTAAGTTGAGAAATAATATTTTTATTAACTTTTGAAACCGCAAAATTCTTTTGTGTATACCCTGTATATACATTTTTAAAAATGTACATTTGCAGGAAACATTTATTTTTGGGTAAAGGGTTATTTTATAATACAGTCAGTACCTAGACTATGTAACATTGAATGGTGGGATGATGAGTGGTGGATTGGTAAGGATTTGGAAGGAAACATTCATGGTCTGATTGTGAGGTATTTGCCTGAAGAGACTGAGGAAAGTCACAAAAACCTGATAGAACAGCCAGTTTCCCATCTGAGATTTGAACCAAGCATCTCCCAAATACAAGTTAAGAATATTATTGCTAGACCAGCCTGTTTGGGAGAAAATGAGGCACTAACAGGATCTGATTCAGGGGCCAGAGTTGGTGGGGGGGATGAAGAAGTAGAGGGGGAAAAGTAGGAAATCTGAGTGAACCATGTTTTAGTTTTCTTCTTTTGCTTCCTCATTTTAACCCCTGCCCTGCCCTCTGAATCTGTTTGGTGGAGGAGATCAGTTGCAAAAACTTTCTTAAAACAACACTGAGACATTGGCATGCAGTCATGCTCATAGTATGAAATAGAGGAAGAAATTTTGACTGATTTGTTGCCTGGACCTCTTTTCTGTACTGAAAAATGCTAACGTAGAGGCCATACAAACTAGAAGTTTTCTATTGGAGACAGGCGTCAGGAAATAAGGTGTGATTTGGTTTGCTTAGTCTTATCTCTGTCACATTACTGCCCTTATCTTGTCAGTAATCCCTTTGTTACACACAGGGCATCTTGAAAGAGCACTTGGATTTACAGACTGTAAGCAAACTAACGTAGGATAATGATACATGTCATATAAAGTTGCTGTTCAGACAGTTGCAGCACATCACGGGAACTTCTGTTTACATAATTTGATATCAGCATCACATTTACATCATATTTACATATCAGCCCTTTCCTGAGTTTTTGGAAAAGAAACCAAAATTGAAATAAAGAAGGAAATCTACAAAATATGAATTTAAAAAATTACAATTATATTAAAAGAACATATTCTTCTGTCCCGAATGCCATAGGGCAGTCAGAAAAATTAATCTTAAATTGCTTAAATGCAAGTTTGTAAGCAAATTTTGCAGCTGCCTCTCCCATGGAAAAGATCCTGATTGCACCCCTGTCCGGAATGGGTATACGGTAGCGTAGTGGGTAAGGTACTATGCTACAAGCCGGAAGGTGGCGAGTTCAAGTCCCGATGAGGTCATTGGATTTTTTCAATTGACCTAATCCTTCCAGCCGCACTAGGCCTCTAACAGAAATGAGTACCGGAATTAATTAATAATTTTCCTGGGGAGTGAAGCGCGCCTGGCGCGTAAGGCTGACAACCTTACCACCATCTTTGAGTCGATTGTAATGTGGGACCCTTACCGTCTCACAACACTATGGGCCTCCACGGCCTGTTACAGGGATAGCTTTACTTTACACCTGTCTGGAAAGAGATTTTATGCATTAAGTCATATTATTTTCTGGCTTAACATTCACTAAGCACAGGAAATTTATACAACGTTCATATCAGACTTTGGATGAAACCACAGAAATGTTAACTAGAGGTGGGGATACTAAATCAGGATTTGACTGTACATACATTTTTCAGAAATCTATCACAGTATTTCCATTTTCTGACTCTTATTAGTACTGTTAACGTTTATTTATTTTTCTTAAAAATTGCAGTATAATACGTGATAAAATTATTTCAAAATGTCACAGCACATATCAGTGTTGAGTGCAAAACCAAAAATTATAAGCTTATAGACTCATAATAAAACAAAGTGCAAAGCAAGAGGAATGTTTAACAGCTCTGACAAAATTAGAAGAAATTTACTCATCACTTTTAATTTTTCTTCACCTAATCATTTCGCAAACCTGTTACTGGAGTTGTTTTCATACAAGTCACTTTTATCATGACCTGTGATGTAAAGGAAATACATTGTAATAGTTTCTGAAGGGCTTTCTGGTGATGATGCCTCTTAAAAATAAGTTGTATGCAGTATTCCTCTTCTGCTTAATGTTACAATGTTTGGATTTCTGAACCAGCCACAAAAGTAAATGAACAGTTATATGCAAGAAAGATATATCATTTTTGAGGAATTTTTATATTGTTACTGATTTGATCAATGCATTGCAGGCAACAGCTCCGTAAACATGATCCCACCTAAAGCGCCCCCTGCTGCCCCCTTGCCTCTCAGTCCCCCCCTCAGGTAACCATACCATCTCCCAGGGGGTGGTACAGCCCACTTTGGGAATCACTGATTTAAAGTATATTTTACTGAACTGATATGATATTAAATTTATGTGACAGCTTTTGGTGTAGACACAAGTACTAAATTTCATTGAAATCTGTTGAGTGGTTCTGGGGATAAACATGTGAGCAGATGGGACCTCTTCATTTTACATTCATTCTGTACGCTTTTTGCAGGCTGTGTGACCTGGTGTAAGTCGTGCTTTTATATCAGCTGTCTAATGCTTGCATTTCTTATGCTAAGTATGAATAAAAATCAGGATTTAATGCAAAGAGATGTTTTCAGGGGGCAGTGATGATGGAGCCAGTTGTGCTATTATGCTGGAGATTCTCCAGATCATCACACAGCTGGATCAGCCGCTAAAACACAACTTAATCTTGCTCTTCAATGGCGCAGAGGAAAATCTGATGCAGGTGATATATCACACCTTGTATTGTATATGGTTAAGTTGTCCCTGTGCTTAATTACACATTGTGCCATGAAGATATGCAGGTGAGAAGAGCTCCAGGCATTCGTAACAGCCATGGATGGAGGTGAGTGGTCAGCTGCATGCGTTGGATAATTTATCCTTAGTCTGCAGGCTCCTGGAGTCCACTCGTTAGTTGTGTTATGGGTAATAATTTAGTGCATATAAAAGAGAAGTTAATTCACTTTGCTGTTGGTGTTTTATTTTGCAAACTATTCATCTGGTACCTGTGGACATGGGCAGATACAGTATCGTAAACTGGCACTGTGAACTTGATGCAGTGTTGTGACAGATTATGAAGTTACATTTTGATAATGTAATGCCATCCATCATGACATCCTTCATATGGTTTAAAAGGTGTGCTTTCCAATTGCAGTTTATTAAAAATAAAGTGGGACCCCATTTTAATTGTATTCTAAAGGGTTATGATGGTGGTATATGACACTCAGGGTAGCTGGGTTTTTGGACTTGGTCCATTGTCTGGAATATAAAAAGAGAACACAACATTTTGGAAACTGGATCTGTTTTCATCCTCATCTGAGGATGGAAACAGATCCCGTTTCCAAAACATTGTGTTCTTTTGTGTTTTTTTAGAATACCAGACAATGGATAAAGTCCAGAGACCCCATAACCCCCTCACTTAATGTTTCTCAGTTTAAGGTTTTCCCTTATTTAAGTTTTATTGATCCTAAGTCAATAATTTCAGGGGTAAATTACCTCCATCGTAACATTTTCTTCAATTTAGTCTTCATAACCACTGCTGTTGTAAGAGACTTTAAATGAGGTCACACACTATATATAGTGTATATATATTAGATTTGTGTTATTGTATTTTGATTATTTATCATATTCAGCTTTTATTTTTCACATGTCTGTTGTGTTACATTTTAAAAGTAAGGTATGTGTGTATACATGTTTATATGCTTGAAACAAGATAACTGTTTTATATTGTTAATTGAATTGCATCACTCAGTGTACATTGCTGCTTTGTGTAACGTATCTTGTCCATTGTGGTATTGTGTTATACTACTAGACAAGAAGTATTATTGTATTCCTTGCATTCACAAATGTTTCCTGGTATACTCTGTGTGTTGCAGGCATCCCATGGATTCATAACACAACACAAATGGGCGAATGAAGTAAGGGCATTCGTTAACTTGGAGGCATGTGGAGCTGGTGGCCGGGAAATCTTGTTCCAGGCCGGCCCAAGACACCCGTGGATGATGCAGGTATATTCTGCTCCAATTGGGTATCATGGTTTGAATATGACAGTAAAAAATATGTTATTTATTATTGTAGTGTCTTTGTATTTTTATTATAGAGAAAACATGATAAATGCTGTAGAACAGGTTACCTTAAAAAATGCAGTAAATGGATTCACTTTGTCTTCCTCCAGAATTATGCATTGATTTCTTGTTTCCCACATCCATGCAACATATTAGCTTATCATGACCTCCTACATATGCTGATTCTCACATGTTACTTATCTCACATATTTCATTTCTATTAGATCTTAGTATTGTGTAGCATAACATATGATGATGATGAAGATTTTTGTTTGTTCTTGTTTACAAATCTAAAGACAGGGTTTGGATTGGTAATTGGTTTATTGGATCATCACTAGTCGTAACTACACTTAATTATTACACTATTGCGGGTTTATGCAATTTACAATCACTACACGCTAAGGTCCCTATCTGCAGTAGTCTTCATGTATTTATAACACGGGAACTATACAAGTCTCGCTGTACTACTGTACACATGAAGTCTTCTATTTCATATGCAAGCGCTTCGCAGGCTGACCTCCTGTACTCCTAGTTTCAATTCACTCTTCCAGCTTACGACTGACTTCAGCTTCCTGCTTACTTTGGAATTCTGTTCACTTTTATAGGCATGGGGCAGACAAAGTATCATAGTAAACACATGTCATGTGATTTCTACCCACTACTGTTGTGTGATGTCACAGCATGCATTGCATAGCAGCGGTCTGTCCACAAACATAGAAAACACTGTTCCTGTACTGTTGACCGCATGTGTGTTGCGGGCGTTTTCTAGCAGTGGCCGATGTTTACAGATTTACTGCCTAGCAGTGGGTCTATATGCCACAATATCTATGTGTGTGTCTCTGTAACAGGCCATAGAGGCCCATAGAGTTGTGAGGTGTCAAAGCACCCACATTTTATAGACAGTCAGCTGACAGATGGCGGTGAGGTTGTCAGCCTTACTTGATGCCTGCCCTTTACCCCCAGGAAGATTCGTGGCACTCCTTTCTGTTAGAGGCTGAGTCAGACCAAGTGCCATAGTGCGGCTGGAAGGATTAGTTCAATTGAAAAATCCAGTGACTTAATTTGGAATTGAACATACAACCTTCCTGCTTGTAGCATAGTGCCTCAACCATATATATATATATATATATGTGTGTGTGTGTATAATATCTTTTTCATGGATTTTGATTTTCATTTATCATATAATTATTTTTTTCTATTTATGTTTCTAAAATTATGATTGAGACAGTTATACATTATGATATGTATAATAAATTAACATCATCAGCATTTAATTGTCTTGTGCCAGTCAGTTCCCTGGATTGTTGTAGGCTGTTTATGGTAAATTGAACTAAGCATCTTTTGCTTTGATAATAGTAGCAATTTTATATTATTCTTGCAGGGATATTCTGCACAAAACAGATAAATTTATACAGGTAAAAGTTGCATTTGTTAGGATTATAGTGCAGTACAGCACAGTGATACACAATACAATACAGTTTTTTTCAGTTTAAATGTTTCTCTTTATGGTGTACATGTGTATAATTGATAATTTTGGACCAGAACACCACATCTCATTAGGTTTTATTTTCAACTCAGTTTCAAGGATCCCAAAATGGTTGGAGGTGTTTGCTGTGTCTATGGAAATACACTGCTCACACCTGTCAAAATAATTTGCACTATTTGTTGGTCATTTTTCATAGTACCAGTAATTAAATTCTCAAGTTCTGTGTAATGGAAACCTTTTCAAGGTCCATTGAAATTCACTGTAACAAGATACTATTATATTCCTTGTAAAAAACAGTGAATCTTACTGTTAGTTTTTATGCAGTGAATTTGTATCAGAAAAGTAATTGACTGACATCTGTTGTGTGCTTCCAGACCTACTCAGAGTCTGTTCCATACCCATATGCCTCTTCACTAGCTCAGGAAATTTTTCAGAGTGGAGTTATCCCTGGTGACACGGATTTCAGGATATTCCGAGATTTTGGACATGTTTCAGGTAGTGAGTCCATTCTGAAGCTCTGTGTTTGGACATATCATATGAACTTTTCTAATGCTTTTCTTCATTTTAGGACTTGATTTTGCATGGTCAAAAAATGGCTATGTTTATCACACCAAGTTTGATAACGTAAGGCAGATTCCTCTCGGCACATTGCAGAGGACAGGGGATAACATCCTGGCACTCACCAAGGGCCTTGTTAACAATGATAAGATGGCTAACACAGAGAAATATGCATCCGGCAATCTAGTGTTCTTTGATTTTCTTGGGGCCTTTGTGATCCGCTGGTCGGAGGGCACCGCCATGCTCATCAATACCCTTGCTGTGGCTGTGTCAATCTATTGCCTTTTCAAGAACATGAAGGCTTCTGTAACAAGAGGTGAGACATTCATCTTGCTTCACTATGTCTCATGAGACTGGAGCTCATATGCATATACATATACAGTTTCACAGGACATAATCCAGTAAAGAGTGAGGCAAGTCAAAGCATGGGACAAGGGTAGCAAACAAACTTTTCAGCATTTGATGTTGATGTGTGCAACTGATAGAATCCTGAACTGTTTTCATCTTCATACACTACAGGGCATTCTGTTTTTGCAAGAAATTTGAATTGTTTCTGACGTAATTGTTGGTTGTTGTGTTAATGTCTAATTAAGCAAGGAGCTAAGTAGATATATATGTGACACCCCAAGGAACACAGTCCTCCTTTAGACTGCAAGAAATCCCCTTCCTTTTATGAAACCTTGACCGTCTCTGTGGTCTAGTGGTAAGAGTTCCTGGGTACAGATCCAGAAGTCCTGGGTTCGATTTCCAACGCTACCAGATTTTCTGGGAAGTAGTGGGTCTGGAACAGGGTCCACTCAGCCTTGTGATGATAATTGAAAAGTTGTTTCAAGGAAATAGCGGCTCCAATCTAGAAAACCAAGATTAACGGTCGTGGGGATCTGTTGTGCTGACCACATGACACCCTCTATCCGCAAAAGTTGGCACTAACTTCACCGGCAAGTGCCAGTCACTCGGTCAGTATAGTTTGCTTGTGGACTACAGACCACAGAGTTATGGAACCTCAAGTTTAATCATTGTGCTCACAAGTGCTGGTCCTGAGCTAGATGAATCGAGTTCACATCATCTGGCTGAATTTTTTAAAGTCCATTTAAATATTATTCTCCTTCTCTGCTTAGGTCTCCGAAGTGGTCTGTTCCCTTTAGTTTTCTAATTGAAATTTTGTGTGCATTTTTCAATTCTTCCATACACATTACATGCCCGGCCCACTGTGTCCTCCTTGGTCTGATCTCCCTAACAGTACTTTGTAAGAATTACAAAATTTGAAGTCCTTTCATTACTCGATTTTCTTCTGAATCCTGTTACTTTCTTCCCCGTTCTCAAGTGGCACATTTTGTCTTCTTCCTTTGGGATAGAAGAACAAGTTTCCAGTTTTCCAGCATAGTACTTATTAGGCCAAAATCTAATATGGTAGTACTCTGTTATTATGCAGGTCTCAGGAGACAGAATGAAGACCTGTGTTATCAGCATCGTTCAATATTTCGGGAAATTTTACAAGAAATAATTTTTTTATATGAAAGATTTTGTTAATAACAAATTTAATATCAAATTACAGTAGAAAGTTATATCAAATTTATGTTTAATTGTGTGCTTTATTTATTCGGTGTTTTTAAAATAGCCCAATATTTTCTTTTGGTATGACACCTGATGACATTTCTTTGTCATGTACATCGTACTGTTTTGCAAATGTTAAAGATGGAGACCATCACAGTGACTGTCTTCCTATCCAAGTGACTGACTAGATTCAGTAAAATTTGGAACAAAGTTGTTTGCAAAGAAAATAAATTGAATCATTTTGGGAGGCATGACTAGACTCATGGTATATCTTAATCTGCAGTATAGTGAGGCATATTACAACAGAGTTTTACTGTAGTTGCAATAAATACACAAGCTACATGCATTTATAATAACATGTACGTCTTCTGTTATATTGCTACAGACTGACATTTATGTGCAAAAGAATTCCATTTTTTGTTGTCCTGCTGATAGAATTCCATAGTTCTTGCAAAAAGATACTCTGTTGTCCTGGTGTGAAAAAGATTAATTGTGATGAAATTGTGTTAAATAAAGAATTCTTAAAAAGAATGAGTCTTATAAAGTATGTGTAAAATTGAAGGAAGGAAGGAACATGTGAAAAAACAATACTTTTTAAAAGACGTCTAGTGTATGTTTCTTTAAATGGTTCTGTGAATACTTGTATCCTCAATACCACTTTTCCTTTGATTATATATACAATAGTTGTAAGGCCAGTATGCCAACACAAAGACACTTTTTTTTTAATTTCACCCTTTTGTGATTGTGGTTAAAGGTTGATGTAGCTTTTGAGAGTGTAGTGAGAATGTACAGTGTTACCAGTAACACTGAGAACAGTATTGGTTGAACATCTGTACATTGTGAGAATACAATGCCTATGTTCACATGACAGTTGCACCTTAGTAAAAGTTTGCTTGACAAGCTGTATGTGTTCCATATGACATGACTGTTCCCCATGTTTAAGTGTCAGTAATATTCACTTCGTACGGTCACTGAATTGTATTTATGTTTCTGAGACCTTTAATCACAGTGAGATTTTATGAACCATTCCTTGCTATGTGGAAAGATGGTGTTTGTAAACTAATCATGAATTTTGAAATTGGCTTTGACTTCCCTCATTCTGTACATTCTTACTATGTAAATTTCTTTGTCATTGATTCCATTCTGTGGTAACATGATGTTAATGGTTTGTGGTCTCTCTCATCCAGATATGGAATACACAGTTTATGTGCGACAGCTGGCGATCTCAAGTAGTGTGGCCATAGGCTCCTTATTGCTAATACTGCTGGCCAACTTTCTAATAGCTTTGACTCTCACCGCTCTTGGCCGCTCCATGAGTTGGTTTGCACGTCCTGTATGGATTTTCTTCCTATATATCTGCCCCACACTTTTTGTACCCATGGTTCTTCTGTTGCTAGTGTCTCGCTGGCAAAGATCTGTAAGTAACCACCATGCTTTGTCATATGTCAGGTCTTGTTACCTGTTGTACTGTGTTATATCTGTCTCAGCATTGCCATAAATTTCTTATATGCATGAAGATGGGTGTAGAAGGTGTATGGTGTTGGATCACATTTAAATTAATCAAGCAAGGTTGGATTTTGATGGAATTATTAGCCAACAGTCCCTACACTAAAGTGTTCTATACCATTCTTATATTCTATTTGATACCATGGTTAATGTTTCTTGCTGTAGAAGGAAAATTTTAAAATTTCAGTTCCTTCTGATTAATGATATGTTTCACAATATGTGGGGCATACCACATTCTTGCATCGTTAAAGGAATTAAAGACTGAAGAAGATCTTATGATACACTTTGGTTAAGGCTCGTATTGTGAAGGTTAGTGTTGCAGGCTATGACTTATCAAGCTGTTCTGTCAAAGCTTCGTAATGTGAGAGAAATCTAATGAATATCTGAAGGTTTATGGCAGTGACAGGTATGCTGGACATTTGACTTTATCCAACATCCAACATAGTGTTTCGGAAGTTGGCTGTGCTTCTGCTTTCAAAACTGATGGTCATTATATTGACGTATATTTTGTATTTATCTTTTAGATTAGTGACCACAGCTGAAATGTAACCCAAAATTCTTTGAATACTAAGCACTGATGATCTAGTGGTTAGTATGCAAACATAGTATTCAAAAGGTTGCAGATTTATTCACAACTGTAACCACTGATTTGAAAATGAAGAATAAAAAATATGTCAGTACAGTGTCAACCAATTTTTGGAAGAAAAACAGATCCAGCTCCCAAAATGCCATGTATATGAAATAGTACTCACACAGGGGATGGTGTGCAACATAATTGTAGTACAACAAAATAATCCTCTCTGGCAAGATAAGCAAGGACTCCTGAGTAGAATTTAGAAAGCTTGCTTCTCTGTTGCATAGATTTATAGTCTCATGTCTGTTATTCTCTTATTGTTATATTACGAAGGTCGCTCAATAAGTACCTGTGTTTGAAGACAGGTGGCGTTGCTGAGGGAAGTTGGCATTACCATCGTGTACGGCCATCTGTCAAACGACACCATACTAAATTTCAGACTGATTCATAGGTTAATTTTTATTTGGCAGCCTGTTGCATCAGACATGTTTCGTCTTTCTCGATACAATGGAAAAAGTGCAATATCAATCCATAATTCACTTTTTATTTTTGGATGGAAAAACATGCGAAGAAATAAAAGCGAAGTTGGATGCTGTCTATGGGGACCCTTCACCATCTATGACAACCGTGAGATATTGATTCAACAAATTTAAACGTGGTTGTACATCCGTTTTTGATGAGGAGCAGCCAGGCCGCCCGGCAGACATGGTTACCGAGGAAATCGTTGAGAAGGTCCACGACATGATTCTTGCTGATTGCCGAACTAAAGTGTGCGAAGTAGCAGAGGCCGTAGGCGTGTCGTATGGAACGGCAATCAATATTTTACATGATAAGTATGAGAAAGGTGTCGGCCCGACATGT
The DNA here is from genome assembly GCF_002891405.2 of Cryptotermes secundus. NCBI lineage: Eukaryota > Metazoa > Arthropoda > Insecta > Blattodea > Kalotermitidae > Cryptotermes > Cryptotermes secundus. Next base: position 119,573 of record NW_019720567.1, read on the forward strand.
GCCACGATTGCTCACAGTGGACAACAAGCGGATATGGCTGTCAATGTCGAAGCAGTGTTTGGACCTCTTTAAGCGAAATTCGCAGGAGTTTTTGTATTGAGTCGTCACCGTTGATGAAACCTGGATACATTATTATATGCCAGAGACCAAGCGACAGTCAAAACAATGGATTCTTCCAGGTGAATCTGCTCCGAAGAAGGCAAAGACGGTCCCATTGGCCAGAAAGGTCATGGCCACGATTTTTTGGTATTCGAAGGGAATAATACTCATGGACTTTTTGCAGAAAGGAAGAACGACCACGGGGCAGTACTACAGTGAATTATTGGACTGATTCGATAAGAAATTGAAGGGGAGACGGCCCCATTTGGCTAAGAAACAAGTGCTGTTTCACCACAATAACGCACCAGCACATTCATCCGGAATTGTCGCGGCCAAATTGCATGAACTGCACTACGAATTGCTGCCGCACCCACCGTACTCACCCGACCTGGCTCCCTGCGACTTTTTTCTGTTCCCCAACATGAAAACTTGGCTCGGGGGAAAAAAATTCAGCTCAAACAAGGAGGTTATTGCCAAGACAGAAGCGTATTTTGAAGTGTTCGGCAAATCGTATTTTTTGGAGGGGTTAAAGAAATGGCAGAAACGTTGGGAAAAGTGTATCGAAAAGTGTACCCTAACACGGGTACTTATTGATCGACCCTCGTATTTTATTTTTTGTGAATAATTTATTAAGTACAGATTTGTTCTAGAAAATTTTTAGATATAACATGAAAGACTTTTATAATTACTAAGTTACAAACAATATTTCATATGTAATATGTGGGTATTTTTATGATCTATCTTCGTATCAAATTTCACATGCTTAGCTCCAATGGCTTATTAGTTATTTCCATTGAACTGAAAAAGCTAGTGGAAATGTTTGCATTGTCACCACTTTGTCATTTTATGTTCTACAAAGCATTGCTTCAACAGAAGTCGTATATTTTTCCATGATGTAGTATTTACATAATTTCGTGACCTTACAGTAAGTGCCGCTAGTGTCTCTCCCATCTCACAAGTATGCATGTCTGCTGTGTTGTTATTATTGATTGCAGGAAATTAAGAAATACAGTGCTGGTGTGGCCTTCAGTGGCACAACATTCATATTGGTAGCAGAAGTTTGCATGGAAAATGAAAATGAAGTCCAAGATTTCCAAAGAAATCTTTAATGCAGCAGATGTTTACTGTGAACACATTTGTTGCTTTGCTGCATTGTCAGTTCACTGCCCAACACACAGCTGGAATGGTTAAACTATAGCAGACTTGTGCTTGTTTAAGTGCTGGGTTGGACTTTGGAAGGAGACCAATGTCTAGTCCCAACACGTCCAGATTGTAAAATATTCAATGCAATTTATCTTCTGATTGTAGTGACAGCATTAAATAATGGATTAAGAACAGGATCATAACTGGTCATGTAACGAATAAGATAAGGACAGATTGATCTCCTGCCAACTTTTTTAATAACATCAAGAGGATTAATTGATAAGTTGGCAACAGTTCATTGATAAGGAATGTTGGTTATGTAGTGACCTTGCTCAATATGAAAGGGTCCACAGAAGTGATATAGTGTAGATCACATGGCTTCTCTCCCACTCCCCTGTCAGTGATATGCAACAATGTGAGCTTAAAATTTATGTTTTATTAATAATTCTGTATTAGTTTTGGGGGTTTAATGACATTTTATTTTCCCTGAAGTTTAAAAAGGCCAATCCATGTTTCTGATTTACAAGACTAACATGTTTATTGAATTAATCAGTAAACTGTGATGTTTTCGCTGTCTTAGCGAAGATGTGTGACTACTCTGTAGCCCAGTATGGGAATAGAGAAATTGAAAATTTGAATTCAAGTGGTTTTCATTATATGTGATTTGATTGTCCAGGTTTTTGCTTATCCACAGCTTTATTCACTTTCGCAGTGGGAGCTGCCACAGACCCATAATGTTGTGCGAGCCATTTTTTTCACTTGCCCCATCATTTTGACTCCCTTGTGTCGGTTTCTGTTCCTTTTCCACCATGATCATGTTCTTTTAGTGCATTTCCTGTTCTCTCTTTTCATTATACACAATAATTTTCAGGAACTCTGCCCCGACCTACAGGGTGGCCCAAAAGTCAGTTAACTGGTTAGTAAATTATACACTAAAATACATTAGAAATTTCCTTATAACTTACTGAATTTACAGAAATTGTTTAGAGTGAGATCTCCCGTGTTCAGTGCACAACTCACAACGCTGTGATACTGTTTCTCTAAATGAACTGGTAGGTTTAAATCTGAATGTTCTCGTTAATATGTCGGAATGTTTTAGGTTAACTGACTTCTTGGCCACTCCATATAATGAGAGCCACTTTGTGTGTGTGTGTGGTTGGCACTGTTGGAAGTGAAATGTCCATAAGATGTGTAGTAAGATAGGCCGTGGGTTGAAGCACCCCTCTTCATGCATGCTCAGTAGATGGTTTGGTGCCCGTGTGTTGCAGGTGGTGACTTCGGCATGGACATTGTTCCAGCTGTACAGTGATGGTTATCAGATCTTGTGGACACTGATACTGCTGATATGTACTGTGCTACGAATCAGAAGTGGTTTCATTGCATTATTGTGGATTTTTTTCACAATCATTGAGAACTTCTGTAGAACATTATTATTCAGGCATTGGAGGGGTATGTAATTTATTGCTGGCTATTTGATAAATGCAAACTATATCAGATGAAATGTCGATCACAGTTTTCGTGCAGCCTAAGGCATGAACTGTCTTTGCCTGCTCAAACACTGGGATTGTAGATTCAAATCCTACTTGAGGCATGGATGTCTGTGTGTGTTTATTCTGTGATTGTGCTCTCCTGTGTGCGGGCAGTGGCCTTACAACGGGCTGATACCTCATCCAAGGAGTCCTACTGACTGTGTAAAAGATCAAAAAACTGAAAAGTGGCCAAGGCCCAACAAAGGCCTATGGAGCCATAGATAGATAGATACAGTTATCAAGTGAAATGGTTGGGAACAATAAGATAGACAAAATTATGCTGCTGGGTTTCAAGAACTGTCTCCTTTCCTTCCAGCAGTTATGATGGTAGCCTAAGCATTGGTGCACGGTTTTCTTTGAGTAACAGAAAGTTATTCTTCCGATCAATGTGTGCTGCTCGTTCAAAACAAAACAGTGGAGCTTTTGCGAAACGGAGGAGAAGAAACTTTTACTTATGTTGCTTCAGTTGAAATGTCAGGCAGTGCAGTGCTATCTAACAGGCACATTTAGCACTTCACCAGAGAAGTGCTTGTGTATACAGCGAGATCCCAATTTGATATTCCCACATTGACATCCCATATTAAGCGAATATGATTTTGGTCTCGCCCGAAACCCAATATAAACTACGTATTATTCCCATGTTTTGATGAATATTGGTTTAGTGAAGAGCCCACATTTTGTGTGTGAATTTTTTAACTTTCTGGAACTCATACTTCAGTTTAATGTAGTTACAATAGAAACAACAATTGATACTGTCATTCACTTTGTGCAAGAAATCATTGCTAGTCAACCATACTATTTGGTGAGTGACATCACATATTGAACACGTGTGAAACCGTGCCATCTGTCGCATCATAGTGACTGAGGTTCTTTTCAGTGTTTATTTCATATCTAATTAATTTTATAGAAATAAATTCGATATTGATTATGTAATTACATTTCTTTTTTTGTGGGTCATTTTGCAATGCTATCAGTAGCTAGACTGTGTAACCTCAAATGGTAGAATGATAGATAAATTGAAAGGACTTAGGAGGAGGAGGATGGGGCCTAATGGAAGTACTACTCCAACATTTGCATGGAGAGATTGGAACCTGCATTTGTTTGTGTTGAAGTAAGTTCTTTAACTTCTTACATAAAGAGATTCTTTTATCGTAATTATACACACTAAATCTTATAAGGAGATGAACTGTTTCTCAGTGTAACTCTGCATGATCCCCATCTAATGGAAACTCTGATTTACTGTAAGAAAAACCGTTCCCCCAAAAGTTCTTTATATGGGAATCCTACTGTAAGCTGCTTCATTGCTTGGCTACTCTTTCAGGTGGCAAGTGGCTGCTCCTGCATGTTGCGGCCTTGTTGTTGCCGTTCACCCAATGCCTCTACCTCATTCTGGCCGCCACATCATTGTATGTCCCAATTATGGGCCGCATTGGGGCTGGCAACAATGCAGAAGTTATTGTTAGTCTTCTCATAGGAATAAAATTTGGTCTACTGTTCACTTGCATTGTAAGTATTGACAGTCTTATTCTGAAGAAACTTGTGTGTGAGAGTCTGAGGTGACCTTGCTACTGAGAACCAAGTTCTTGATATTGTACTGACCGCTCTATCATGTATCTTGACTGGTGAATGCTCATGGAATGATTAACATGGGGAAACAGAATTTTAATAAATATTGTAATGTACTCGAGTTGGTGTGACTAATAATAACTGGTTCCGTATTTTATGATTGAATTTATTGTCACTTCTTTACAATTACAACCAATTATGACAGCTCACCATCAGCGACTGTCTATGACTCGCTCCATTCTTTGATAGACCATGAGCGTCTTCTCTTCCACTGTGATGAATGACGAACGATGAATCACTGCTCACACATTAAACTGCCTTGAACGATGTCTGTCTGACAAATCACTCCTACAAATGAATTATAACTCTTTTATAACTTCCAGGTGGCTCTAATATAGGTCACCATCTCAAACAAGTTCTCTGTTATTCTGTGTCATTCGTTGCCACAGGAATTGGTGTCTTTGTTAATATTCATTGCCTAGCAAATGGACTTTCGCTTCCGTCTTTCAGGGGGTGTTTACAAAGCTGTTGCCTATCAAATGGTCACAATATGCATGTAATCATAGGTGACTATATGCAAGCTAGGAGAACTGTTTCCTTCAGTCCTGTGACATATATATGATGCCAGTTTTGTGTCAGTGTTATAGAAATAATAGTTATTCAGTACTGGGGATGCAAAGTGTTTCTGAGTTGAGTGTGTGGTAATGCAAGAAGGGAAAATGACCAAGAGTTCTATCTTATGGGATATAATGCCATGTAGTCCATCGAAAAGTAACCGACATATCAGAGAAACATGTCACCTGTATAGTTGTGTAGTAAGCCAGGCAAGAGAACAACATGAAGCAGGCAGCGAGCAAAGCTGGTTTCTTCCTTGGCTTACGCTCAGCCCTGAAGATGGAGCTGACACGTCTCTCCAAGACTTCGGTTTACTCTAGTGACATTGTCGTGTTCTCCTTCCAGGTTCCTCTCATTTTACTGGTTAAAAATCCGGACAGAGTGCTGAGTATGCTTAGCGGGTTGTTTCTGATAGCTGTTGGGCTTCTGATTCTGACTCCGCTGGGGTTCCCATATTCTGCGGATCCGGCGGCTCCTGCTCCGCAGCGCTTCATGATAGCTGTAAGTGCCAGAAATGTCATATAAAAGGAAGTGAGAAATGAACAGAGAAGAGCATTGTCATGTGTGTACTAGAATGGGTCTGTATATTCAATACATGTTGAAAGACTTACATTGTAAGATGTCACATACACATAAGCAGTACAGCAATAAAAATGTCCCTGTTTATGAAATATAATTGGCCACTTATTTCATTGAGGAGTCAGCATAGCCATGGGCTGAATGGCCCAGGTTTGATTCCTGGCAGTGCAAGATTTTCCTCTTCACAGCTTCCAGACTGACTCTGAGGCGCACCCAGCCTCCTATCCAATTGGAACATGGGCTCTTTTGGGGGGGGGCATGAAGCTGACAACTCACCTCCATCTAGTCCTGAGGTTAAGAAAGGTGGAGCTTTACCCCTACTGTCCCATATGTCTTTGTGGCATAGTGCTTAAATAGCTATACACAGGGACAACTTTTCCCCCATTTTTTTAACTTATTTCATTGTGATGCAATAGCCATGTTAGCATATTAATGCTATTGATTTGCTCGTGGTACTCCAGACAAAGCAAGTAAGAATTTTCAAGAGCACTGAGAGAGTGAAATTCCGTGTTTCATGTCTTACAGATTGCAGAACCATCCAGTATACCTGAAACCTAACACATCCATAAGTTACAGGTTTAAACTCCTGCATTGTACTTAATGTAATTTACAAATATTCTTCTCAAAAATCCTCTCTGAAAGTTGTGGTGGGCAAAATATGTACAGAATTTTCGTCATAAATATGATTAAACTTTCATGTGGTGCGGCAGCACAGTATGCCTGTGGACTTCATCAGGCAATTCCTTGATGAACCCTGGCATTAAAATTCCCCCTCATATAATTTAAAGATACTCACAGTTTTCACAGTAAATGTAGTTAAATTTGCATTGATGTGGCAACGTAGATTGGATATTCTTGCCTGTTGATTCCAGCAGGCAACACTGACAGATATGGAGATCGATTTTTCAAATCAACTGACACAGTTTTTGCAGAAAATTCAATTTAATGTTCCCATACCTTGTTGCTGTAGTGTATGTAATTTTAATAATATTTGTTTTTTTAATTATAATTTGATAGAAATTTTATCTTGGATGAAAATGCTGTATTTAATTTTCTTTTATAAATTTTTATCAAAAAGTATAGGTGCATGAATTGAGCAACTAAATACAATGATAAGAAAATGCTGATCATCGTACTTTGTGCTGTGTGTTGAAGTTCATTGTATGGGTACATTTGTACTTGTCAAAGGGTTAAAGTTAGTGATAGTGGTTGGGATTCAACCCGAGATATTTCTCACTACTAGGGTGTTGTAATAACCCCTAGGCAACCACCAGTGGTTCCAAACTGTGTATGTCAATGTACCTCAGACACTGGATATTTTCTGGCATATGATTGGTATGTGTTGCTTTGTATTTCCCCATTTTGCAAGTATTACATATTATATACAGTGTAGTTGGTTGAGGCACTGTGCTACAAGGCAGAAGGTTGTGGATTTGATTCCTGACAAGGTCCCTGGATTTTTTAATTGACCTAATCCTTCTAGCCGCACTGGGGCTGACTCGGCCTCTAACAGAAATGAGTACCACAAATCTTCCTGGGTGGTGAAGGGCAGCCAGCACATAAGGCTGACACCCTCACCACCATCTGTGAGCCAATTATCTAAAAAATATTAGAGCTTCAACATCTCACAACCCTATGGGCCTCCACAGCCTGTTTACAGGGTTACCTTTACCTTATATACAGTGTATCCTAGGTTTAATGGACTAATTGGGGGAGGGGGTGTCCGTTGTTGCCATATGTCTGCTAAAGCCAGATGTCTATATTCCTCACAAACACGTGATGGATATACCCAATTTTAATTTTTCAGTATATTGTAACACTGTTTTACACTCAGGTTTGTCTTTTTTCTTTTGTTGTCCATAGTATGTTAACTTAAAAAAAATTGTAACACAGAACAAATCAAACACAGCACAACACAAGATTAGTGTTAGAATGGTCTCTGTACCAGATAATGCATGATGTTTGTAGCACAACTGACAAAGTGCACATACATATCGACCAGACTATTACAGGGCAGTACCAACATATCAACCAGATATGATGGGGAAGTGCCAAAGAATTTTGTTCATAAAATCTGGATGTGTTAAATAGAGGATTTACTGTTTGTTGCAGCATGCAGATAGGACATTCCATGATGAAGCAGGAAATGTTAAGCATCATGATACAGGGTACTGGGTTGTCAATATGGACCAGAACAGTCCCCACACAGTGAAGTCACTAGTCTCAGAGATGACCCATATGCAGCTGGTAGACCAGGACTGTGTTCAGCAAGTGTACTGTGGCATGCCGTATCTGATGCCTGCTCTCTCGTTCATATGGTATGTTTATTAGAGCAACTGCCTGAACCAGTTCATAACATTGTAACTAGTTTCAAGGTCTCTGGCTCCCATCTGTGTCTTCATCTCTGAAATGTCTGTTTCTCAGAACTGCATGACGTTACAACCCAGAAGATAGAAATCTTCGTATTCACCAACATGAGAGACTCAGATCCAACAAAAATAAAGTTTAGCAAAGGTGTCGTGTAGTTGAAATAGAAAGTGGGAAGGTTGCTTGATGCTAACAATTAGAGACTGAGGTATATTTTGCTGATGTCGTGGGTCTGTAATGTTCAATGAAATGCAGTAGAAAAGTGATGTATTGTTGATAGGTCAGAAATATTACTCTTCATTAATTTTTGGTATCCATTCTGCACAAGCATGTGATGGAGAACACAAAAGAAATAAAATTGATTTATATCTGCAGTTAAGTGAATATCAGCACCATATAGGAGTGGAAATTTGCAAAGAAAATATGTGTACCCCACTTGAACACACCTTTTCAGTCTTTTTATAATTGTTACTATGCAGACACTATTAAAGTAGATCATTGTTTGCTAATACTTCACATGGATATTTGGCAGGAAAACCCACTGGATTCCTGGGCCCCCACCATTGATTTCGTTGCCAACGACATTGTACCTGAATAAAAGTGAGATGATATCACACGACCACAAGAGATTGACCTTCACCATTACAGGTGAGAATGGACCCTGCCTGTTGTGGGAACTCCAATATACTGGTTTTTCCCACGTCATATGTCCAGTAAGGGCAATAACTTGAATGGGCCTTGGACAGTGGGATAATAACTCTTGAGAGGATATATCTTTAGTAACTGATGCTTCATTTAGTTCTGAAGCTGAGGTTCTGTCAAGGTATTCATTTATATTTTGTGATTTCACCATACAGAAGCCTTTTGTGTTGTGATTCCAATGAGAAATACACCCATCGCCTTCACTGTGTGCCTCCATCTGTCCACAAGTATCACGTTGAATGATGATGATTTTCATAAATGTGTGAAAATCTTCTTGGGTGATCAGCGATGTCAGTGCTGAACTAAAAACCAGCATTTAAAGATCATCAGGGTCAACCCTGAGAGCTGATCTCCCAAGAAGATTTTAGCATATTTATTTGCCATGGAAGCTTCAGATCTACAGGATTTTCATAAAGTTTAATACAGGGGAACTTGCTGCTAGTTTGTTGGTTACTTAGCTTAATCTTCAACACTGAAGATGGATGCAGTACATACATCTGAAATGTCAGTAAGCATCTACCAGTCTACACAATGTCACATCCCAGAAGATGATACTGTTCATAGTCACTGCTATACAAATCACAGATCCATCATAGGTAAGGGATATCAACTAATTGAAAATGTGAAGTTGGTATTGTTTCTCTACCCAAATTATCTTGTAAGTAAAACCTGTACTCATACATATAATCATATTTCATTATGGCAGTACATCCTCGTAAGTCAGGGCGTGCTTACTGCGACTTTCAGAACTGTGGAGCTGCAGAATTGGTATTTCTGCCAGTTTTGGGTTCAAAACTGGCTAAATCTAGTATAAAATATCTCTGCTTGCCACCGTCATTGCTCAGTTCTGGCAGTCATATCTTTGTAAATATGGGGATTTCAGGGCTGTTAAATTCATGCTCATGTTAAGCTGGAAGTCCAGTTGCTTGTCTTCACCTTCGTAGCACAATCTGCTTCTTAGCATGGAAATGGATACCTTCCCCTTGCTGGTTCAGAAGAGACCAGGATATTGAGGTGTGTGCCATCAAACATTATTGACAGGTAAAACGTAAAGCTATCCCTGTAACAGACCCTGAAGGCCCATAGGAGTGTGAGACATCGAGGTTCCCACATTTTTTCTAGAAAGTCATCTTACAGATGGTGGTGAGGTTGTCAGCCTTATGCATTGGCCACCCTTTATCCCCCAGGAAGATTCTTGGTCCTCATTTCTGTTAGAGGCTGAGTCAACCCCAGGGCCATAGTGCGGCTGTAAGAATAGGTAAACTGAAAAAAAAAATGTGATGACCTCACCGGGAATCGAATCTGCGACCTTCTGGCTTGTGTGTGTGCAGGTCCAGACCACATTGGTGTGATCTTATCTCCAGTTCAGGGTGTAGTACTTGGTCATTGGAGCCTGTATGAACAAGAGAGACCGGCAGGCCCTAAGTGGAATGGACGCGATACTTATTTCATTTATTATGCTTACGCCTCCGATCCTGGGCCCTGGACATTCTCGATCGATCTTAAGGTAAATAGAATGTAGTTGCTTGTTTGAGAACAGACTGAGGGAGTTGGCTTGCATTTGACTCTCCTTCAGAAGACCTATGATTGAATCCTGGGATGTGCAGATGTCATTGAGGTTATTCTCTGTGGTGCACATCAAAATTAGAATAGTAGTATGTACATATTAGCCTCATTTTATATTACAAATGTTTAGTCTGAAAATGGACATGTTGCCTATACACAGGTCAGTCCTTGCAAATCGCTGATGAAAGTGGTATGGTAAAGGTAAAGTTGTCTCTGTGCTTACTTAATTAAGCAGCATGCCATATAGTTATGGGGGAATGGAGGTTGCTTAGCTTTTAGCTTTGTGGGATGGGATGAGACTGACTCCACTTGGTACATAGGCCAGTAATTGGCGTGTTGTGTAAACCCGGGATGATAGATGAGTTTGGAGTATTTTGGTGGGATGAGAATTGGCAGGGGAAAGCAAAATGCTCAGAGGAAATCTGCCTCAGTACCTCTTTATCCACTATAAGTCCCACATGACTTGACCTGGGCTTGAATCCAAGCTGCTGGGGTGGAAAGCTGGTGACAAACTGCCTGAACTATGGCACGGCCCAGGAGTGGAGGTATATTACCACCATCGCACTAAGAGAAAGTTGTGTCACATGGGGTAGAACCTGTCCAAGATACTTACATGTACCTCCTCCTCTGTCAGTAATCAGTTGTGGGGCAGTCTATACCATAAATCAATGACTTACACATATGTAAATACATTATTGAATGTAATGAATGAATGTATAAGGGGTGGGCCTTCTCGGCCCTTGCACCACGACCTGCAGTGATCTCTTGTGCCTCCCCTTTTGATTATCCCTTCAGGAATCCTGCGCTTCAAATGAAGCATAGGATTTTGTATGTGGGGGCGTCGAAATAGTCACTTGGTTCCATAAAGTATTGACCCAAGTGACGTAATCTTAAATAAGCTAAGGATTTACATTCACACAGGATATGTGTGGCTGTTTCATTTTCTTCTTGACACCTCTCACAAGTGGGACTATTACTTAGTCGCAGTTTGAAGGGGTGTCCTTTAGGGTGACAGTGTCCTGTAAGTAGTCCCACCACCCATCTTACTGAATGTAAGTCACAGTAGCTGCTTCCTCCAGACATTCATGATTTGGCGTGAATGCTTATATATACATGTTCATTAACACTGAGAAACATTACAGAAGCTTTCACTGATATAACGTTTTGAATAGGCATGGCAGAAATATTTTGCTGATGAACATGAAACCATGTTTGGAAACTTAAGTTAAGAGAGTGGTAATATCTGTACTACCGTCTGGTGGATTTGTAATTTTGGCAGTGATGAGGATTAAATGTGTTTAACTAGGGACCTCGCCTTTCAAACCGAACAACCGTAGATATGGCTGTTACAAGTCACTTCATGCATGGCCCGGCGCAGGTTGGAGTCCGCTTTCGTCGGTTCCTCTTGCAGTTTCCACCCTGGACTGACATTACTGCCTGGACTGCCACCTATGCATCATGGAAATTTTGACCAACATAGATAGAGGTAGACCAAACAATCAAATTTGCTGTAGGGTGCTGACCAGTGGTGCATTTATGAAGTGAATGGATGGGGCGACTGTTTCTGCTAGCATGAACTTGTGAATTTATAGAAGATTATTAATCACAATTTTAGCAGTAAGTATTCCAATTGATTTCTTCAGCTTTATCCTTTATGCAGAGCGAAACATTGCTTATATATGCACCAAATGGTTAAATAATCTGCCTTCACTCATTCCTTCCATGTAACATCCAAAGAGGCAGGGAGTGTTACACATCATAAGAAGGGGTTGACACATATCATGAACAGTTGACTGGTGTGTACCGCCTGCACAGTTCTCTTATCTCTTAGATTTAATTGGGGTAGTCCCCTTATAGTGCCACTAGCTCAATTCTAACTATGAGTACATTTTAGTAGTTCATAAACATAGTTAATGACAAAGTTTCATAGCTCAAAGTAGGTCATAATGATAGGAAGAAATGCTGCATATTGCTTCATTAAAATGACAGGTAGTGTATCTTGCAGTAACAACCAAGAGCTTTGCTGTAGAACAATATCCCTCATAGACTTTCTCTAAGAGAACATTTGTTGAAGTCCAGTGCATTGTTTTAGATGCCAAGATTGCACTGCGGTATTTTGGTTGTACATAGCAAGCAATATTATTTTGTATATTACAGAATTAAGCATACAGCATGTAATGTACATTATTTACCTGTTAAAATCCTGGTGGTTACTATATATACCACCTGCTTTCACATACTAAAACTCTGACTTGTATCCGTAGAGTGTGTTTATTTGTCGTCTCTGATTTGTGCCCACAGAATGTATTTGTTCATTTCATGTGGTTCTCACACTAAGCAGTGACTATTTCCCTAAACAACATTAACCCATTGGTCATTGTTGCAGAGACATGTTTCCTGTGAGGTACAAACTGAATTATTATATATTATTTAGAAGAAATTCAGTCTTTAGAAAAGTCAGCGGTATGTTAACGACTGAAGGTCGGTTGACCAGTCTGGCTTGGTGTCAGGCACCCATCTGGGGCCCAAGACCATGTTTTTATTACCGTCAGACAGTTGCAGATTTGTTGATGTGGGGTGCCCTATCTGATGAGAGGATGGGTCTGTTGTTTACAATTACTGCTGGCCCTCGCCAGTGCATCATATTTACTGCCTTTGAATTCAGCGGCCAATATCCTTTTTAATGCGAGTATCAGATGTAAAGTAAATTAACTTGCTTGAGATGTGCACAATTGGTAATAAGGTACAAAGAGGAAAAAATTTGGTAAGGCGAATTGGAGAGTATGCGTGAGTGTCAACAGTGACATCATATGCCACTTCATAAATTGTGAGGGCATTATGTTTTATAAAGATCATGAGATTTAATGTATAAATGAGTCTTCTATCAGTTTTATTTCAATATTATAATTCCATGGTGTGTTTCAATAAACTCGTAGTGAAACTACAGCTGTGCGTAAACTGGGGTGTACTGAGTTTGTTAGTGCAAATACAGGGAGCCCATGTGATCAGTTTCTGGCTTCAGAGATTCTTGATCAATGAAATGGCACTGGGCAGACATTTCTCCCTCTCTCCATGTGTGTGCATGCGTGCGCATAAAATAATTTATTCTGTTCCGATTGTACTAGGGCAGTCAGGAAAAATAGTCTACAAACAGCTTAAACCTAAGTTTATAAGGGAGTTTTCTGAGGCTGCCTCCCCTACTCCAAGAAAATTATTGGCACCATCCACGGCCGATAACTCAACTAATCACCTTGCCAGATTTTTTTCTCATGATTCAGCATTACAGAATTTTGAAGTAGAGATAAGTGAAATTGTGATTCTGTTTTTCAGATGTTTTAAGTTGAATTTAGCTCTTTGTATGAACTTCGCACTTTAATAGTGATGTGTGATAAGTTGGCTCTTATTAAGCATTATCCTTGTTTGAAGTTCATATTTATCTTGCCATAGTATTACTGAGAATATGGCTCACAGCTAGTATGTTATTTTGTTATCGTGAAAGTGTTCTGATTTTTTGTTTTATTTTCTCATATTTGTTTAATGCTGGGCATTCCAAAGCAAACTGTACAAAGTAACAGGTCAAGTTTCACATAGTCCTTACCTGTTTGTGTTGAAGTGTACTGAAGTTGTTGAACTAATACTGAAAATAACTTCAGTAAATATTAGTTGTGTAGTTGCGAAGATTTTTAGATGTAAGGGTCCAAAGTTATCAAAACCAGTATCTGTTGGCATATTAGGCTGTATGAAAATTTGGTGTTTATTGGTAGATCTTGAAATACCTTTCAAAATATCTGTCACATGACCGTTTTTTGATTAATTGTAGCTGTAAAGTCTAGATGACAGTGTGCCTGTCCACTGAACCCCGTATCAGATAACACAGTTTAATAGTTCTGACATTAATTTTGTTGTCATCACCAGCTTTGAGTAGTTATTTCACATGCTGGATATTATAAGTTAGAAGAGGGTAGGCACTATTTAGTTGTACTTAGCAAACTGACAGAATATAGCATGTCACAAAGATAGTTTCAGCAGGCCAAGACAGTATTACTGCAGGTGCGGCCAAATTACTCTTTTAATAGCTCGTTGACTGTGGGGTATAATTTCTGGTTCAGATGGGATTTGTTATAAGAATTACATCATAATTTTTTTAATGAACTGCAGTGTCAGTAGTTGTTAATTGTGTTATTTATTTTATGATGATGATTATGATTATGATATTATGGTGATGATTTGAGACTGTTTTTACATTTCTCATAAAGTACATCGCTTGTAAACAGAGGCACAGATATTGTAATCACTAGCAGTTTGTATCTTCCCATGTTGGCATATGTAACAATGTGAAACTGCCATTGTATTCTGTTGGTGTCTCTCGTAATCAGTATGCACCAGTAGTAGCTTGCAGGATCAATGTGACTGGTGCCTTAAAGTGAATCTGTTATCCTAGCAGATGAGGGGATCTGATGTTCAGCGGTAATTGGGGATATTGCAGATGATCTCACAGACTTGATTCTTTGAAGCTGGGCAGTAGTTGCGTTTCTGCTTATTCGCAGTTTCAGATATCATTAGGAGATTGCCATGATGCGTGTAATAAAATGTGTAGCACAGTGCCATATTGAGAACAATATTTGTCTTAATTTACTTGCAGTATACTTTTAATTTAAGAGCACAGCAAAGTAAATGTGCAATGTGATGATAAAGGTGCTATGATTGTTCAATTAAGATGTTTAAATAATATGTAACACTCATCTTTATCTGTGAAAGGTTTAGCATTACAAATTATGGATTATTGACAGTTTTAGCTGTGGAAAGATGGACCTTTCTATTGTTAAAATATAAATTTTGAAGATTGGATTATTTATTCGAACAGAGTTGTTTGTCACAGGATGGGGCTTTACTATGTTATAGAAAGATGTAGGTGATTTGGAGATGTGTTTGCTGGCCTAGAGTTAAGGCCTTAAGGTGGGGTAAGACACACCTGTGTGTCTGAAGATCATGTTTTCAGAACACAGGACCTGAGTAGACTGTCTGCAAATTGTTGTTTTTTTTTTGTATTACTGCAGAACTGTTACCACTGCACATGAACATACTGTGATGTCCTTGTGGTCCATAGTCAGCACTTACATCAGTGAAGGACACTATTTATTTCTTTATTGAAAGCCGTAACAACACAACAATTAATAATATATGTTTATATGTAGTTTCATGTAGTACTTAACTACATATGTGTTTTGGTTTTCAGAAAGCCATAATCAGGTAAATACAGTTAAAAACTTCTTTAGCTATTGAATTGTGTGCTAATTACATGATGTAGTATTAGATTTTTCAAATAGTATACAATAATATAAAATTACAATGAAAGTAAAAGTCTTAAAATGAACTAGTTACATAATTAAAATCCAATTAAGAATTGTACATATAATTATGTTTCAGAGTAGGCAGTTGTAATTGTAATAATACGTGGTGGTGCTTATGCGGACATGTTGTGTACACAGACGGTTGTTATGGTGCTCGGAGGTCCGTTGCTATATTGTACGTTATTATTTAATTTTGATATCTCTTTACGGGTGCCTCCATTTATGTGTATAGGTCCGATCTGGTGAGGAGATGAGGGTGTCTTGGAAGCCAAAACATGTAGTAAAGTACTACTTGAAACTAGATACATATATTATTGTTGTGTTCTGACAGCTTCCAACAAAAAATGTATAATACACAACAGGATGCATCCACTGGGGGGGGGGGAAGACACTATTTATTTTGTTTTATGTAATGACACTTTCAGTTCCTGAGATTTTGTAGTGTTAAATGATGGGATGACTGGTGAATAATGACTGGAAAGGATGTTTAAGGAAGTGGCCATAGCCTAATTTAATGTATTATCCTGCAATTTTACTGTAGGGACTATGGAAAACCGCATAGTCAAAATAGCCAGACTTCAGGGCTGAGGCTTAGTACTGAGCTAGATAGGTGCACTGGTGCGCCTAGCCTAAGGTCATGAACTTGATTGGTGCACTGGTGTGCCTTGCCTGAGGTCATGGACTAGATTGATGTACTGCTGCACCTATCCTAAGGTCATAAACTAGATTTGTGTGCTGGTGTGCCTAGTGTGAGGTCATGAAGCAGGGTCATCTGTTCTTTTCTGAAGGTGATTTGAATGATGACTGATGGAGCAGAGTTGAGAGGAGCACTCCAAATACGTTCCTTTTCAAATTGGTATCTCTTCTTGGTCTTAGAGTTCGTCTATTGCATATAGAAATGTTTTTAAGAGACCTGACCCGCAGTAGACATACTACACAGTGCATAACATCATAGTTGACAGTATTAATCAACAGCACAGATGATGTACTGAATAGAAGTTAAATTTATTTGTTGCCTGCTTTTCATTAAAAATATGTGCTATCAAAAGAAGGTAAATGTAAAGGTATCCCTGTAACAGGCTGTGGAAGCCATAGGGTTGTGAGACGGCTAGTCAGCCAAATTTTCTAGACAGATCACAGAAGGTGGTGAGGTCAGCATTAAGCTCTGACCGCCCTCTACCCCCAGACAGATTGCTGGTACTCATTTCTGTTAGAGGCTGAGTCAACCCCAGAGCCATAGTGCGGCTGGAAGCAGTTTAAATGAAAATTTAGAGAGTTTCATGAGATTCATATTTTACCATATATCAAAGTTCACAGTGCCTAGTGAATAGTTATCAGAGATGGAATTTCACTCAGCAAACAGATGCTACTTCTCAGTTATACATTTACTTTATGCAGTTTATGGTAAGAACTTATAAAAGCCATTAGCATTCAGATCTATAACAACTGTCAAATGTCATTGCACCAGAAGTAGATTTTCAGATCAGTTATTGGGTAATCATTTTCAGACTGTTGCAAGATTTGAATGGGTAGTGCATAAGCATACTTCGTAATTGTACCCAAATGTTCTTTATTTTTTTTTTTTCCGTCGCAGATCCACTGAAATTTTGTGATATTACGTTCAGGAAAGGGAAAGAATGACTGTATTCTCCCCCCCCCCCAACACATCAGCCTGTCAGTTACTTCCCCTCTGTGTGTTTTCTCACCCTCCCACATGATGTCACTTGTTTTCTGACTTTTGTTCCTTCTGCAGGTTCTCTTTCTTTGTATGCAATTGTGCAATGTACATGTGGTGTGCTCAGTCACAGAGGTTGCGCAGTCTAAGGCATGAACTGTCTTCATTTACTTGGATGCTGGAATCGTGGGTTCGAATCCCACTGAAGGCATCAATGTCTCTGTGTTCTTTTATTCTGTTTGTGTTGTACTGTGTCTTTGCAATGGCTGACCACTTGTCCAAGGAGTCCTACCTTCTGTGTAAAAATGATTACTAAACTAAAGATGAGGCTGGGGCCCAACAAAGGGCTGTGAACCCATTGATGAATGAATGAATGAATGAACATATGATGGGGAGAAGGCAACTCACTTCAGCTCTCACTACCCATGTTCATTTTTTTTTTGCCCAATTGTAGATACGACACAATAATGAAAAAAGAAAGGAAGTGGATACTTCATGATTAATTTATAGAAAAATACACATTAATAGATATTTGATTTATACTGTGAAGAATAATTACCATGTTTTGTAGAAAATGCTGCACTTGAATTACATTAACCCGTGGATAAGTTACTGAACAGGCTTTTGTGGCAGGAATACTCAAGACTTTATTTTAGGAGAAAGCTCAGTCCGGTTACCTGCTATTCTAATGAAGGTATTTTGTTTCTTTCCTCCGTCCTCAAGAGTAAGCTGAAATACTGCCTTAAAACAGGCACCTGATCACCTTCTTTTAGATCCTTTCCTGTTTGCTATTCACAGTACAATATAACTTGGTGCAGTTTAAACAAAATAAGAATAAATCAAGCAAGCTTATATCAGTACTTCTTTTGGCTTATTTTGGACTTCACCCATCGTCTGGTATGTAAAANGAAGTACAGTATAAACCATCGTCAGAATCCTTTCGAGCCAAGCTTATATCAGCCAGACACATTATCTATCTGGTTTTGTAGTGCATTCTTCTGTGCTGCCAGAACAGCAACATCTCTATTTACAGCTCCTTTGTGGAGCAGTGAATTTGAACACAGAACTGAAGAAAATCTTAAATAGAGGTAATTTAACACAAATGATAAATTTGCGATCATTGGAATTTAACATCAAATGAGGAGAATCCTTATCTCAAGCATTAAATGGGGGCTCCACTGTACCAGCAGAAATGTTTAGATTTTAAATAAACTGTCTCATGTTTACTTAATGTATGTGTTGAATGCATAATTAAGCATCATGCCATGGGGAATGGAAGTGCAACTCTATGCATTGTTAACCTCAGCATTAGATAGAGGTGACAGGTTAGCTTCACATCCTGGTTGCTTTAACTGTGGGGCAAGAGGCCCTGGTTTCCTTTGGATAGGAGACTGGGTGAACCCAGACTTTAAAACAATTTCTACATGGCGCCACATCCCAGAAGACGGCTTTCTTCATAGTCACTGCCGTGAAAACCTCAAATCGTACACAGATAGTTTTGTTCAGAAACTGATGTCAGGCTCGTGTCCTACTAGATGAAAACAATTAGGCACTGAAGGATATATTTCATGTTTATTGGTTAGCTTCAAGACTTTCCTATCTTGTGCACTCCAGTCATATTTTCCAATTGCATTCATTATAATTTTGCATACTTAATTGGCCTTGATATTCATTTAGTGAAGATCATATTTGTTATTACAGAAAGTTAAAGGCGCTGCACAGACACATAAATATTGACCTTAAAATGTTAAAGGTCCCTGTGCTTAACTAATTAAGTACTACACCATGAAGACATATGGGGGAGTGGATGTATAGATCCAAGTTTTCTTGGCCTTGGCAGTAGTTTGAGGTGAGTGGTAAGTATCATGCCCCTGCCACTTTACCCTTGGGGAAGGAGCCCCTAGTACCCATTTTATAGGAGGCTGGGTGAGCCCCAGAGCCAGTCTAGATGACATGGAGGAGAGAAAATTCTTTACCCTACCAGGACTCGAACTCCAACCCCTCAGCCATCCAGCCCATAGCCAGTCACTTTATCAACTACACTATCCCAGCTCCTGAAATACTGACCTTATATTTTATTAAATATTTTATCATATCAAAAACGTTTCAGATAAAAGTTGGAGATCATACTTGATCTGTATGTTATATCTTGTACCAAATTTTTTATATGAACTCATATAGTTAGTTAGTTAGTTAGTTAGTTAGTTAGTTAGTTATTGGAGAGGGTGGGTGTCCCCATGCACTGAGACCAGTATTGGTCCATCGTGCTTCCCTTTATGATATTCTACCAGTCTCTATACCCTACCGATATTGGTGCGTACCATCAGTCCCGACCGAGCCAGCGAGTTCAGCCTCTACTGGCTTGATGATATCTATAATGCTTCCCCCATCTATCAGAGGCGTTAGAGACTACTGTTGGGCGGGAAATGCCCTTGAATTTAGCTCAGTGACCTCCTTTGGAGATATGAGGTTCTTTTACGTGCCGTAAAGCTACGACACGGGACCCACGGTTTAAAGTCCCTCCCGGAGGACTTGTTCCCTNCCACCCAGCCTCCTATCCAAAGGGCACCAGGGGCAATTTCCTCATGGGTAAAGTGGCCAGGGCGTGAAGCTGGTCACTCACCATCTAGTGCTGAGGTCAAGACTGGTGGAGCTCTATCTCCACTCCCCAGTATCTCTTAATGACATTGTGCTTAGTTAATTAAGCACAATGACAACTTTGCCTTTTTACTGAAAGAAGAGAAAAAAATTAAGTTGACACTTTTTAGTGTACAGAATGCAAAAATTCATCCAAATTCATTCACTGATGTTGTAACGCCGCAAGCAGGGGGGCGTGGAGGTATCCCTCCTTGCCTCCACAGCTTATGCTGTAAGGAGTCAACACCAGAATCCTAGCTTACCCTCGGCCAGGATTCTCCGGTTTCGGGGCTCCCTTCTCTCACTTCAAGCTGCCACCATCTATTATATGTCCTATGTGAGGTGATGTAAGTGCCAAGGGCCGGTAGCACGTAGTCGCGCGTTCTCTGTTGGCTGGCCCTTTCGGCGCAGTCACCTCTAATTATTGGAGTAGAGCGGGCGTGTCTGGTCTGACCCGCCTCTACCTATCGTCTGTCCTTTTCTATCGTGGGGACTACCCCC
>NW_019720567.1:139964-176210 GCF_002891405.2 Cryptotermes secundus
GGAGCATATAAGCTCCATCTTGACCACTCCTCATATAGTTTACAGGTATTTACATGTAACTCCTCCTATGCGAGGATACCGCTAACCTCTCTGTCCCTGTTTGTCTTTCCTGCCTTCGGCTGCTACTGCTGCCTGTGTCAGTTCAGCCCTTGCTTGGTCAGGATTGGTCGGGATCGGTTGTGGGAAAGTTGATTATAGAGGTGTAAATCACCATCCCGGTACATCCTATCCTATCTATCTATTTACACTTTTGTATTTACATGATTTACAGTATTTACATTATTAAACAAGGCCGACTTTCAGTCGGGTCTACATATGCTTCACTTCACACTGACCATACCCTTGACCATACACTATAACCCTTCCTGCCTTACTAACATCCTAGGCAATTACATAATTCTCGTATCCTCCCCTAAGGGTTCGCCGGGTACACTTGAGTTTGCACATTAAAATCACTCACCACTCTCATCAACAATATTATTAACCAGCATGGCAGTTATGCGTAAAGAGACTTACTTGACATAGAAGAATGCAGGCTGACTTCCAGCACTCGTCAGACCCATATTGAATAGCGCCTCCGGCGGACAACTGAATATTCTGTGTTAGATCAAGATCCCAAGTCCCCCGAAATTCTGTAATTTATAGTTTTAATTTGCTAATTCAGCGTTGATGACAGAGGGTAGGTAACTCCTCCTCAGTGTCCTCAATTCTCATAGTAACATTCTAATTGGTTCTTATTGGTGGTTGTGGGCGGACCCCTGGCGTCTCATTGCTGAGTATGCGGTACTATTACGTTACTCCAGTGACCAAGTGAGGCAAGCTTCTTGCTACTTCGGGTACACATACATGCTGATCAGCGACATTCTTAACCTATTTGCCTGTCCAGGTGTTGACAGATTACTGTAATAACTGTAACACACTTTTCGCAAGTCTCTAACATTTGGGTAATACCTTACAATCTCCAATCTCAAATTTGAGGCACTACAGATGTTGTAGATGAAATTTGCAGATGGCTGTGACATTGCCATTATGTATTCATTTGATTTGTTTAATCTAAAAAACTCACAGAACTCACTGGAAAGGATGCACTGAAGTATAAGGAACTAACACAACATTTCATATGTAATTTGAAGTTTGGGTTTCAGACCTTTATTTATCCATATTTTGAATGTTTTCAGAAATATGCTTTACAGAAAAAATCCATGACAAAATAAATACATTACTCTTGATTATTGATACTAATAAAAGGGAAAATATATGTGAATACTCGTAATTTAAAAGTACTACTAATTCAAATATTGGATATGATCAAGTAATGATGATAGTTGAATACAGAAATTCAGAAGTGTGTGCATAGGTAGCATCTGATCTGTTCATTTATCTTGAAAAACGAGACTTATAGAACATTTAAAATGTGTTGCATTTTTCTCTGTAACATTTGCTCTTATATAAATATGCAGCAAGTTATGCTTCAGATATGCACAGAAACCCATGATCTTCTTATAAAGTGCCAAATCTCTGCAGTAGTTTGAGTTTTCTCATGCATGCAGACCTACATGTGGACATACTGGCCAAACTTACTGCTCTCTCTTTATGGAGGCAAATGCTTCAAAAGGTGAATTGAAAAGCTGCAAACCAAGTAATCCATGCACAGATAATATTTCCTGTAACTTGTGTTCAAAACTTGCTCAGGTAAATATTTATAGGGATACATGCAAGGTATGTTTCAAAATGACTAGATCTCTATGTAAAGTCATCATTCTTTTCTGATTTGACAGGCTTTTTTTTATAATAAAACTCTCTAGCATTAATTTTATTGAAGTATATACAGCAGTTCTCAAAGTGTGAGGACAAGCATAACCTCCCCTGTGTATGTAGTCTGTGGAATGAACACACAGATATCATATTGTCACGTGTTGGGTGTATAACGCGACAGATAACTTCACGCCATATTTGATATAGAAAATTTATTGCACATTCGCTCTTATAATCACACAGTTTACAATCTCACAGCTACTGCTATCTGCAGTATTACAATTACTAGACTGCATACTATTCTCTGGCCAACTCGCAAGTAACTTGTAACTGCTGCCTTGAGAACTGAACTGTGAATAGTCTTCGCTGCTCCTTATTTAGCCCTGTTCCGGACAACACAGAAAACAGCCACGTAATAGGCACCACTGTTGTCTGGCGCCGTGTTGCTAGCAACGCTGTCGGGAGTTGTTTATGGCTGCATAGCAACCGCGGCATCCCTCTGTCATGTCACCGCTGGCGGGTAGGGAAAGGAGTGTTGACTTGCCTGCTACCCTAGTAACGACAGCGCTCTGATGGTGTTACATCACCGCTGGTGGGAGGAGGGGTGTCCTGCATAGCACAACACGTCACAGTATTATTTGTATTTTCACATTAAAACATGGCTCATGTATGCATCTTACCTTATGTAACTGACTGTGGTGCACATGATATCTCTTGCATATGCAAATTAGATGTATTTGAGGCAGAGAGTGAGAAATGTAGTGTTATATGTTTTGCACAAAATTGACTTGAATGTGTCTGGCATATTATAAGCTTGTATGAGATTTGAAGAAACTTGTTTGCTTTGTGTAGCATCATAGTGCAGGAAGTCCCCAAGTTACAGATGGGTTCCATTGCATTTTTTCAGATCTCTGAACCTGATTCCTATAAACAGAGTGTTATAAATGTCGTGAAGGTTCCCATAATAGATCACAGTATCTTATTTAACCCTAATCAAGCTGAAATATAGTAGATTATATATGAATAATAATTGAAAGCAATACTCTTGTAATATCAGTAATGGCACAAAGCATGAAAACAGGTTACAATTATTGCTGCTGTTGCTACCACCACTACTAATATGATTACTACTGCTGCTGCTATTGCTACTGCTACTGTTGCTGCTAGTGTCAAAGTGTTGTTAACTTGAGCACTGCCTTCCCTATGGAGGAGAAAGACTTTCACAGAACATCCCATGAAGTGTAGACACTGTGTTCTACTGCTGCAAGTATAGTTACCAAGAATGGCAGCTGGTTTGTTTGTACATATGAACTGGCATTTATGCGATCAGATTATTAGAGTATTGAGGTAGGTAATGGCTTTGTGAGATTTGAGGTTCCCAGTGGTGTAAAGGAAGATTATGGTCTTCTGATGTGAGACATCATGTGGTTTGGTATATGCCTGCATCCTCAGGGTCAAGGCTTGTCCAAAACATAATCTACCAAACTACATGACGTCATATCACAGAATATTGTAATTTAGATAATGTTTGTCCAAAACATCTTTGAAGGTATATCATACATTCAGTAGTCAACCCTAAGGGAGAAAAGCCATATGTGTTCAATGATATTTCTGGTATGCTGATTTTGGTTCTCAATGTATGCTTAAAACAGAATCTAGTAAGTTTCTATAAATTGTGTAATGATCCACATCATTATCTAATGATTATATACCATCAACAGCATAACAGGTTTGTTTATAAGTTAGACATCCATAACTTACGACCTCTTGTAATTCTACAGGTAGTTTTTCTCTCATTTTATTACTTTCAGACCTGTAAATTTGAAACAGTATTTGTTAAATAATATGGTTGTAATTTTGGTGTTTTGTGATATGAACATGTGCCTTTATTTAAAATGTTACCATCATCCATAAGCTTTGTGTCACCATGCTCTGCAGTATGCATACTTCAGCTCGGCACTTTGGTCTGAACTGGAGTTGTGGGAAGCTGTAATGAACATAAAATGAATACAGGTTTCTTACAGTGACCATTTTAAATTTGTTTGTAAGATTATGTCTGATTTGTTATCACCAGTGCTTCTTTTGTATGTGTGTGTGGGTGGCAGTACACAGTGGTATACTGTACCAGCATGTTTTTCTTCAAGGATAAAAAGTGGGCTTAAAGTCATCTGTTTTGTTTAAAAAATACCCTTGGACACTGCCATAATTTGTTTTCTGGGAACAGGCCAACCAGAAAATTGACTTACAAATTTATGTTTAAGCCATTTAAGATTCTGATATATTGGATTTTTGGACTTTATCCATCGTCCTGGTTTTTNCAGTTCACTGGATGAGTGATTGAGGCTAGCTCTTTCTAACGGACCCAACAGAATAGGGTTTTCCTTCACCTGAGGACGGAAACAGATCCAGTTTCCGAAACGTCGTGTTTTTATTGGTTATCTTAAAAACCAGGACGATGGATAAAGTCCAAAAACCCAATATATCAGTGTGTTATACACCATCGTCAGAATCCTATAGTAACTACCATTTAAGATTATTTTTACTGATAACTCTAAGAGTATTTAGGATAGAAGAATTTAATTGTATAAAATTTTTATTGTTATTATCATCATCATGTTAAAGCACAATAGACCACTGTAGGTCGCGGTGCAAGGGCTGAGGAGGCCTACCCCTAATACGTTCATTCATTCATCATCATCACGTTAACAAAAATCTAGAGGGGTGGCAGGTGCCCAGCTTGCTCTGCACCCCATGTGGGTACCACGACCTGTTTTTCAAGATAGGAAGCATGGGTTATCACCAGTTCAAGTGATTCCAAGACCCCCCCCCTTTTTTTGTTTTTAATTTTCTGAATCATGTTCAGTCTTGCATTAAATTACATTTCATCATCCCTTATAATATAAAAGAAAGACATGTTTGAACAGTATCTTGAAGGATGTGCATATCAAGAATTAAGATGACACCATAAATCAGTGAAACACAAAGTACTATTTACAGATTCTGTTTCCTAGCTGCAAATCAAATCCAGTCTGTTTAAACTCAATCACATTACTGCTGTACAATACATGATTTTGGAAAATTATGCTAATATAAGTTAAAAATCTACATATCTGAAACTATGGTGAAATCTGTGCATTCCAGTGTAAGGAACTGCCAAGCTTTTTTTCTTCCAAATCCTACTGCCATCAGAATCATCAGGCACTTCTGGCGTCCTGTAACATTTGTGGTGCTTGCCATGCTCATCCTTTTTTGAAGGGTCCATGACAGACTTGCAGTTGTCATTGTGATGTGTTTTCTTTCTTTGTGAATAATTCCAGATGTTTATTTTTATGAGGCTAATTGTTATGTGTGAGAAGTATAGTACAGAATTGTACCCCATGTTAACATTTTAAATGCACATTGAAATTGTTTTTTATTTGTTGTTACAATAAAGGGACTTTTATTGTCAGAATAGTCTTTTCTCTTCAGTTTCCTAGTCATGAAATGATCAAGAATAACAGCTCGAGATAAACTAGTGTTTCTCAACCTATAGAGCATGCGATAGTTATATGTTCTCAGAAGTGGTAATTAATTCATTCACATGAAATTAAAAAAATTTGCTTCATTCTGAGAAGGTTTCTGCTTTGGAATATTTTCTTATAATATATCTTTAAATGGCTTGACTATGAATAAGCCACTCAAAGTAACTCTAATTGAACCCTACTGTGGTTATGTAATTATATTAATAAAACATATTATAAAAAATTCATTCAATACTTGTCCTGAAGAACTGCCATTAATGATTAACATGACACTAAAGTGTACATAATTATAAGAATAGGGTTCACACTTCCTAGAAAAAGAGAAGTATTCCTTTTTGCTGTGTTGGTACTACAGACCAAGCAGAGGCCTCAGTGCTTGGTGCCACAGAAGCCCCCTTCACCCCAAGTCAATATAGAGTACAGATACTATGGTGGGACTACATTTGGGGTGATAAAATGACTAGAACACAAATGCAAGACATTGAAAAACACTAATCAAATTCTCATACTGTATATCTAAAATCAGTTCAATACCATCTTCCCATCCATGCCATGGCTAACATGGTTATACCCATCCCTCCTCCAAAAGCTACCCTGCTACAGTATTGTGCTCATGTCTAACCAATGTAAATCTGCTTAAGCCAGTCCTAGTATTACAGTTTAGGCAAGAACTGCCAGGCTTCTTTTCTGGTCTTTAAATAACAGGACAGTCCTTTTTCTCATCAGCCCACACGATATGAAGCACAAATTGTTGTATAAAGTCTCAAACAAGGGTACATCACACCTTGTGTAGGCAACCTTATGGAAGAAAAGTCCTTTGTAAGTATGTTTGAATTTCCCACTGGCATATTGGCACAGGAAATCTATGGAAAATAGAATATGTTATCTTTGTAATGATGACATAACTGTCTGAGTCACTAACTGAAGATGATGTACCCTCATATTCATAGTGGTTGGAGTATATAGAATATTCTGCATGGTTGTATCATTTTTTGAACATGTATGATTATATAAATTACACATAATTGAGACGTCACAAAACCTGCCTCAGGAGTAGGATACTTCACATTCCCAGTATTTTGTGTAGAATAATTTCCATCTTTAAGATAAGAAGGATCACTTGATGCTTGTCTGGAAGTGAAAGTTGGCTTGATGTGACACAGCCGGAATTCTAACATCATATCAGCTATGCCGACATCTTGCCTTCTCTACCTCCAGCATACTGAAGTTTCAGAGCTACCTTTGTTTCTTCTCTTAACTGCTGAAACTTCTTCGCACTCTTTTCCTTATCCACACTGAGGATTTTTTTTTACTTCTATGATTTCCGCTTCAAAAAATTCTCTTCAGTTTTACAGCTTTGCTCGGTTTACTTGACCTTAATTTTTTATTAATTCGCTAATGGGGGGCGGAATTCAGCTGGGTCCACTCGGCACAGTGGCCACTGATTGGTCTATTGTACCTGCCCCAGGTGATTATGATGATGGAGAAATTGGTGGAATGAAGATTGACAGGGGAAACCGAAGTACTTGGACAAAGCCCACCCCAGTGCCACTTTGTCCACCACAAATCCCACTTGACCCGGGCCACCGCGGTGGGAAGCCAGCGACTAACCACTTGAGCTATGGCGCAGCCTTGCTTGGCCTTGCTGCCATATTCATGTTCTTCTAGTTAGTTTTCTGGAGTTCATTTCCATGTCTGAGTTGTCTTCATTCTACTATGTTTAACATAGAAGAACCAATTATATAGGCTCTTGTAGCATTTCTTCATCAAGATATTGCTGTAGTCTTCTCTTCTTTTGCCTCAGCCCTTAATCTCACACATTCATTCTAATTGTCCTTAGGAGCATAGCCTCAGTAGCCAATTCCACATGGTTCACACCAATACACAGCCCTCTTCTAATTAAAAGTGATATCCTGTTTGTTTTGACCAAGTGCTTAATTACAAGAACTGAGATGCCAGGAGAATGCAACCTGACATATAACTGTACACTTACCTTTCGATGCATTATCACCCAGCTGGAACACATACATTTTCAGTCTTGTAACATATATTCTGTCACAAATTTCTACCAGGTGTGTTATGTTTCAAAACAAACATGCCATCTTTGGGTCCTCAGATATTTCTGGCTGTTATGTACTTGAATATATGGATAAATGTTCATATTATGGGGATCCCTCATGTTTCAGGACGTAGGTACCATCTTTTGGCCATCATGTATTTTAATACGTGCTTAAACTTATGGGGAATTCCCCATGTTTCAGCACATACATGTCATCTTTGGATTCCCTAATACCTTAATATATGAATACATTTTATTTATGCACATGTTCAAATATTTGAGTGCCTGAGGATGGCATGTATGTGCTGAAGTGTGTCATTCACCTTTTAGAAATTGGTGATATATGTGAAAATACATATATCTGTATGCTTCTACATAACATGATGCAGCACTATACAAACACATATCTAGGCAAAATTAAGAAACTTATTAAAAAAGAATCACCATCTAATGAAAACCAGTTCATTAATGTATGTATGTCCTTGGTTGGATTATAGCAGAGCAACAGTTGAAACGTTTCAGACCTTCAGAGAGGCTTTTAAGCTAAACGGAACACACTCAAATGAGAATCTCCTCAAGCCAGAGTCAGTTCAGTTAGCATGTTGTTAACTGACTCCATGGTCATGCTTCAAATGGTTGATAATTAACATAATCAGTTGGTCTAGAAATTCTATGCTTATACCATGATCTTCCACATGATCTCTTCCTGTGAGGTTATCCAACTACAGTTTTAAATGCATTCTTCATTGTTGATATTTTCCACACTCATACAGTGTCCTTTTTGCATATGCATGGAAAATGAAAGACTGGCAAATTTATTATTATTATTTTACTGCAATTGGTTGTTCACCCAGTGGCAGTAGAACTTACACTGATACAGACAAGGAGAGTCTATAACATAAGGGAACAATACAAAACAAAATCAT
Organism: Cryptotermes secundus; assembly: GCF_002891405.2. NCBI lineage: Eukaryota > Metazoa > Arthropoda > Insecta > Blattodea > Kalotermitidae > Cryptotermes > Cryptotermes secundus. The sequence goes on from NW_019720567.1 coordinate 148,226, forward strand.
TTGGTTATAATTGGGTAGTTAAGAAAGGAGCACTTATCAGAGAAAGGGCTTGAATGTGGAGATACATGAGCAGGTGATTCTAGCAATTGATATTCTATTCACACTATATATCTTTTAATTTACTGGTTATTGAGTTAGCCAGAGACAGAGAGAAGTTGTGAAAATTTTAGCAGTTAAGTGTATGCATCCTGGTTGGCAACTGTGCAAATTTATACTAGAAATTATTAAAGTTTAATGAAAGAGGAAAGAAATTTAAAATGAGGAGAAATATATAGTGACTACTGAGTTTACCTTCTTTAATTACATCTCGTATGTCAGTTCCATATAAGGATTTCTATCAGTGAAAATATGACAGTCACAGTTGTTCAGATTGCTTTGTAAGTCCCAAAGAAATTTCTTCTCAGTTGTCATTGAAGGTAATTTAGTGTCTTGGGATCCCATTCAGTGTAAGTAAGTATGGACCCTCTTCAAAGCATGGAATTATTGCTCTACAGACCCGTTGGTGGTTGCTGGAATAATTAAAAAAAAAGACCGATAATTCTGTGATTCATAGAAATCCATACTCATATTTGAAGCAGTCAGATATTTGAGCAATCAATAAATAACAAAAGAAAAACAAAACTCCGTGATTTTAGTCCGCAAGCGAACTATACCAACCGCCACTGTGGTCTAGTGGTCAGCGATCCTGGCTATAGATCCAGAGGTCCGGGTTCGATTCCCGGCGCTACCAGATTTTCTGAGAAGTAGTGGTTCTGGGACGGAGTCCACTCAGCCTCGTGTTGATAATTGAGGAGCTATTTCAAGGAAATAGCGGCTCCGGTCTAGTAAACCGAAATTAACGGCCGTGGGGTTTCGTTGCGCTGACCACGCGACAACCTCTATCCGCTAAAGTTGGCACTAAACTTCGCCGATAAGTGGCGGTCGCTCGGTTGATATCAATAAATAACAGAAAGTTATATTTTGAGATGAGAAAATACCAGTCTCTCAGCAAGCACACAAGCAACTAAAATATTTAAACAATCCCCATTTGGTCAGTGTGGTAGCTTGGAATATCGTGCACCCCCTCCTCCCTTAAGGCCTTTATTTTTTCCCCCCTTGGCACTACAGCCCCAGTGGACCTAGGCCTACCTCCATGAACTTCTCCGTTCACTTCGGTTTTTCTAGATCTTACACATTCGGTAGGACTCCTTGGGCGGATGATCAGCTCGTCGCAAGGCCTCTACCTGTACACAAACACAGAAAAACGCACACACACAAACTAAACATCCATGCCCTGAGTGCGATTCGAACCCACGACCCCGGTTTCCAACCGAGCGCTCGGCTACCGTGACGGGCTTAAGGCCTATATTATGTGGTAAAAAGGTAGAGTCCTTGTGCTTAATTAACTGAGCACTGTGCCATGACATATAGGGGAATTGAAGTATAGCTTCACCATTCTTGACTTCGATACTAGATGGAGGTGAGTGGTTAGCTTCACGTCCCGGCCGCTTCACCCTCGGGAATAGAGCCCCTGATAGCCATTGGTTAGGTGGATGGTATTTCTTCTGATTGTGCCTGTACTAACAAGCAGATAGTGCAAGCATTAACGAAATGGCTAAGAACCAGAAGAGAGCTAATGTCCCTGCAGGGGTTCGAACCGCCGGCCTCGCGAATACAAATTTAGTAGGTTATCTCTAGGCCAACCTATGAAAGCATCAAATTCCTTGTAAAGTGGAGGTATGCTTTTCCTTGTGCTTAATTAACCACCACGCCATGAAGTATGGCAGAATGGAGGTATAACTCCATCATTCTTGACCTCTGCACTAGATGGAGATGAGTTGTCAGCTTCACGTCCCGGCTGCTTTATCCCCAGGGAGAAAGCCCATGGTACCCATTGGATAGGCTGGATGGGCCCAAGAGCCATCTGGACGCTGTGGAGAAGAAAGAGAACTTACCCTTACAGGGAATTGAACCCGGGCCGTCCAGCCCGTCGATATCCCGACTCCCTAAAGCATACATATTATAGCTTTTTGAATACGTCTAGTGCTCTGAAATCTGTTTCTGTCCCAAAGAGCAGGAACCTGCCAGTGAGGCGCCAGTATCTGCTCATTCAATTACAGGCAAAAAGAATTTTATTCAATTTACCTAATTTTAATGTTCAAAGCTTAACTTTTAAATATTATATATTATAGGACAATTACATGATACATACCCAAAATTCAACGAAAATATTTACATTATTGTATTTACTAACTCGCCAATCGCAGTGGCCGCACAGTCTTCGCTCGTTCGAACACTGGGATCGTGAGTTCGAATCCCACTCAAGGCATGGATATCTGTTTGCGTTTATTCTGTATTTGTGTAGGTCGAGGCCTTGCGACGGGCTAGTCCTCCGTCCAAGGAGTCCTACTGTCTATGTATAGGATTAAGAAACTAATTTTTTTATTGCTAGTGGGGTGGGACTTAGTCCCTTGTACTGCCGCCACTTCTGGCCTATTGTACCAGCCCCAGATGATAGGCGAGGGTGATTATGGAACAATTGGTGGAATGAAGATTGGCAGGGGACCGAAGTACTCGGAGAAAAAACCTCCCCCAGCACCACTCTGTCCACAACAAATCCCACTTGACCAGCCCCGCGATCGAACCTGGGCCGCCGCGATGGGAAGCCAGCGACTAACCGCTTGAGCTATGGCGCGGCCCTCAAGAAACTAAAAAAGTGGCCAAGGTTCAACAAAAGAACTGTAGGTCCAGAGATAGACAGATTTACCAGTAGGATCCATGTTAGTCTGACAGTTCAGTAACGATGGTATATACTCATGTGAACCACCTGAAGATGATCACAATGATCGGAACTTCTAGTGGTACCTATAATAAAAATAAAAATCTTACTTCACACTACCTCTCCAGTTGGGATGATGTCAATCTGAGAATTTGAACTGGTTACACGAAAAATGTCACGAAGACATGTGGCCGAAAGGCCGATTTTGTCGGGACGTTAGTTTGTTACAATGCATGCCAAAATTAGCTCTCTTCGGTTTAAGTACGGCTCCGGTTTACAATGTCAAAATTTTTACTGAATTATTAAAAAAATAATAGTAACAATTATCCTATAGGATCCATACAAAAAATGTACAAGCTCCTTACGTCATCTGTAATTCTTGCATATAATGAGGGATGTCTTATGGGCCGGTTGTGTCCATCGGCCTGCATAATACAATCCCAGAATCATTCATGGAGTTAGATAACATTCGGTTTGAGCAGAAATCTTTATAAAGGTTATTCGCTGATTGAAATTGTGAGTGTAGAGTCACTCTTTCAAAAGTTAACGTGTACTATGCCGGGGAAATTGAGCGTTTTGCGATTACGCTTACGAAAGCCGAAACATTGCGTTCTTGCGTGGTATTATAGCGAAGAGTTCTCAGGCTTTAATAAGCAAGAATGTGTTCTGTTGTGGCGTAGAGTAGTAAGTATATAGTGGGTCACGAAAATGAGAACAGGCTTTTGTTTCTCTATACCATAATGTTTCTCTTTTGTTAGTGCTAGATTTGGACGTGGATGCTAACTGCAGTTAGTATTTATTATGAAATGTGAATTAGGTTATATATTTGGAGGATACTTTCTTTTCATAACATACAGCTAGAAGACATCCATATAGGTCCCTTCAGTACAATTGTGTACGTGATCTCAAACCAACAGGCTAACCCAAATGTACACATGGCGTGTAATTACCGCAAAGCCAATCCTTGAAGATCATATGACACATTTGAGAAAATTCTGCCCGTGTATGCTTCCCGTAAACTTCAAGAGCGCTTAGTAACAAAATAATATCATCTATGGTGAACTTATATATAGTGTTAATCATAAAGATAGTACTAGGAAATAGGTAGAATCATATTTATGACCTGGGAAACGTATTTCAAGTTCGACATTTGTTGAATGTAGGCCACGCTTAGGTAAGTCTTGATCTGTCCGTCAAAACAAGAACATTTTCACTAATATGGTCTGCATAATTCCTTTACTAATGCAGTATGTACGTTCAATTACAGACCCTTTTCACATCCCCGTTATTAGTGGGGCAATAGCAGTGGTGTTACTGTATAAACTTGCATGAATTGTACCGTTATTTCTTACAGCACGTGTTTAAACGTCTCTTTCTTATCTAAATAATTTAATTGAGGTGTGCCCATATTTTCAAAGTAACGACTGAGCATCACTGGAATTATATAGCCTTTAACACAGGGACCTAGATGTTATGGTGCAAGGGGACTGGCGTTCAGCCTTGCTTAGGCTCCGAGATTTAGGAGTTCCATTCGGCCTTCAAGTAACCCAAATATAAACCACATAAATTAATTTTGTCATTAAGATATATTGATCTTAAAGTTATAGGATGAAATATAAGGTAACATAAGAAGGTAACGGTTAAACTATCCCGCGGAGGCCCATAGGTTTGTGAGACGTCGAGACTCACATTTTTTAAACAATCGGCTCAAAGATGGAAGTGAAATTGTCAACCTTATACGCCGGCCGCCTTCCCCCCCCCCCTTTAAGATTTTTGGTACTCATTTCTGCTAGAGGCTGAGTGAAACCCAGGGCCATAGTGCAGCTGGAAGGATTACGTCAATTGAAAAATCCAGTGACCTGATCGGGAATCGAGCCGACGCCCTTCCGGCTTGTAGCATAGTGCATCAACCAATTACGCTACTGTGTGCCCCTATAAAATTAATAAGTATCAGAAAGAAACTATAGTAAGAAGCGACTTCACGGGTATGGAAACTATTTTATTGATACGGTACTCAGACTGTGTCCTGATTCCCAGAAACTTTATTGCTATAACCGATATTATGCTTGTAATCATATTTTTAATATTATATCGATTCAAACAGATCTTTCTATATTACACTAGAAATCGCTGGACACAGTTTACTTTGACTCACCCTTGTCTATTAGGAAGCCTATTTTGCATAAGCATGAGTGAAAATGGCCTTTCAAATCTGGATAGACCTCCTGATCAGTAGAAAAGCCCCCGGAGTAATGACCAGCGCATTTTTAAAGGAAATTGTTACAATGCAAGCGCGTGAATTCCCACATATATCGACATTGCGAACGATAGTTATGACATCTTAAGGCACTGCAAATGGATTCCTGAAAATGAAACACACTGGAGCCAAGTAGATGGTGTACATCCGTGTCTACTCCCGTTCCCAGCCCTGAACATGAGGCAGTAAGTTCATTATCTTCTCGCATTTCATTAAATATATCTACATAGGAAATTAAAAAGTTTTAAATAAAGCTAGCAGAGCTTACCAATATGGACATCGTTGCTAATAGGAAATTTGACAAAGTTCTGTTTTAGAGTAGCAATAATCCTGCGTCCCTCTGTGATGTTCAGCTTCTAAACCTCACACTTCACTGTGCATTGTTCATACCGCCTCGAGATGGCTTCCTGCAGTGAGTCAGGGGACGTGTGCGGTGCAACCACGCGCTGCATACAAACAGCCAGTAAGGAAGGTGTCACCCAACACCAACAGCTTGCCTTCGGCGGTAGTAGTAGGAGTAATTACTGTTTCTAAGAAATTAATTTTGCGTTGTGGCATGACTGAGGCATGAATATTTGTTTACGTTTCAAGGAAAGTAACACGAGCCTGGAGAAAACCTCATACTATCTATCTATCCAGGTGCGGTGCGTCATTAGGGGCTAAAGGGGCTAAGCCCCACATGATTTTGTCGTAGTATTGAATTTTCATATTCATTCATATTTTATTCTGTTTACTGATATCAAATTTGTATCACAATATTAATATTTCTCGTTATCATGATGTAATTAAGGAGACACGAAAATGCAATTGTGACACACAGCTTATTTGTACGGTTATAAAACGCAGGGACTAGCTCGTCTCTAGCCCTTACTGTGTGTATCGCTAGCAGCCTTAAGTTCAGTGAACCTTTCAGGGATTCTAAGTATCGCATGCGTCTTGAAATGTCACGCTTGGGGCTAGTTTTGACAAGCCCGCAATAGAAAAGAACACTAAACACAAGGCTGAAAGAGACGGGTGGAGTGGGGATGCTATTATGAACTTACCTCTATTCTTCCAGCCTTAAGTAACACGTTCTTTGCAAGAACAGACAGAGGGTAGGTTTTCAGACACCATTCAGATTCCATCTTTCAGTTGTGTTTTGAGCAGTGGAGAAGATACAAGTTCGGGAATAATGTAATTTAGCTTAGGCCTAAATTAGAGTTGTTTCTCAAGTGTAATTTCCAAATTAGGTTTTAGGTTAATATCGTATTCATATTAGAATTAGTGATTAATATGAATAGGGTGGACGCCCTTCTGAAATCACCGTTCTCAACTTTGAGTTTAGAAGAGAAATTGCAAGTAAATCTCTTGGCGCGCATCAACCAACAGATTTCAAATTTGATCGGAACTGCAAGACTCAGAAAAGATCGTTTCCGTTATCTCGGTTTCACAAGAAGAAATGGCTGACTGTAAGTGAAGAGAAGAAATCATTTTTTTTTATTTGTGTGTTTATTGCTTGGTGGGGAAACGAGTTGGACTGTGACAGGTATAACTGACCTTAAACATTTGTCAGAAAGAGTTAGAAAACACGAAGCGTCGCAAAGGCATATTGAAAATGATGTAAAAGTTAATCTCTTTGGTTCTGTCAATATTTTCACCCAATTAAATGATAGCTATAGGGCCTCTATTCAGCGTCACAATGAACTTGTGGGTAAAAACAGACACATATTAAATAGGGCAACTAATTGTATAAAGTTTTGTGGAACGCATGAACTTCCTCTTCGGGGACATGAAGAGCGGGAGAGTTCTTACAGTCGCGGGATATTGTTGGATCTCATGTCGGAACTAGCGGCTTTAGAGAGTATTCTAAGTGAACATTTAAATGGCGCAACTGTGTCAAAAACACGTCGAAAACAATTAAGAACGAATTACTTGACTGTATATATGCGGTATAGAAGGAAACGGTCAAACGAGAAGTTCAAAATGCAAAATATGTAGCTGTCCAGGCAGATGAAACCTCTGACGTGTCACGCATGTCCCAATTAGTTATTCTGCTACGGTATGTCAATAGCAGTGGTCCTGTTGAGAGATTCATTTCCTCTGTTCACATTCAGGACCGAACTTCAGAAGGTTTAGCATCAGTACTTAAACAAGAATTAGAACCATACAACCTTGAACAAAAACTAATTGCTCCATCCTATGATGGCGCTCCCGCGTTTTGTGGCGGAACAGCGGGGTTCAGATAAGAGATACATTTCCTCATGCACACTTCATCCACTTTGGACATTAATAAGAGAGAACAATCTGGAAGCCGCTCTGTCAGAAATACACAAACTGAGAGATATTGTACTTACAACTCCAATATCAACCGCCGAATCCGAGCGTTGTTTCAGCGCTCTAAAAAGAGTTAAGACATGGCTCTACGGCCCTTTGTTGGACTTTGGCCGCTTTATCAGTTTCTTCATTTTTGCATAGTGGTAGGACTCCTTGGACGGGTGAGCAGCCCGTCGCAAGGCCGCTAACTGCACACAGAACAGCAGAAATACAGAACAAATGCACGCAGACATCCATGCCTCAAGTGGGATTCGAACCCACGATCCCAGTGTTTGAGCGGGCGAAGACAGTTCATGCCTTAGACTGCGGCCACTGTGATCTGCATTTGCACTCTTCACCACTGATTATGAGGACAGTGAAATGTGTGGGACATGCAGCACGTATGGGATTCGGAAATCCTGACTAGACGAGACCCCCTGGGAGACCTAATCTTAGACAAGAGAATAATATTAAAATGGATCTCAGATGAATATGATATGTAGGTATGGACCTGAATTATGTGGCCCATGATAGGATCCTTTGAATGTTATAATTCAAGTAGTCTAGTCTCTTAGGCTTCTTCTTTTTAGACTTTAATGGACTTTCATTTGTGTATGCTTTTAATCCCCGTTTTTTGGAGAACTGCAGCCTTCTCAGTTAAGTATCTAGCACATTAAGACCGATATATCATGTATTGCATATTTGTGCGTAACATTGTCCTTGGCGCTAAGTCAAACCCAGGTCAGTGATTTTCACAGTCTGCTTATCTGGGCTTTAGTTAATGCCCATCCCTGCAGTCGGGGAGAGCACTGTCCTTGTAAATTCTAAAATTAAAAGTAATTTACGTATTTTCGCATTTGGACGCATGTGGAATCGAACCGAAATGACGGAAATGCAACAAAATGTTTAACTAGAAAAGATGACCAAGTTTCGTGCGACTGAATGAAAAATATGAAATTTATAGGCACTCGACCCTTATATTTCAGAGTCTCTGGGTTCGCATATAAGCAACTAAGGAGCGAAGTTTCTGCATTATTTTGTTTTATTGATATGCGGTAATATTGATAGAGTCGGCCATGCACACAGGATAATGCTAAGTGAAGGAATCGTGGAGTTCCTCTTCATGTAACATCACATAATTCCCAAGTCAGTTTACCTTTCTTAAATCCAAATATTCTTATTAGCACTTTACTTTAAATCAGCTTATATTCAATGTTTCTTTGTTGTCTGAATAGTAGACCAAGTTTTGTAGCCACATAAGTAACGGATGAAATTATTTACAATCTACTTTAATTTTTGCCTATTGGAAAGATGGCGGCTGACACCTACACAACCACTCAGACAACTAGAAACGTAATGACGCCATTAAAGCATAGTCGGAACATTTCTATCGTAAATTCCTTTATGTTAGGCAACGTGGACTACCCAAGATGGCCGACCGATTGTTCTCCCCCGCGGTCCGTGCCTGCACTACGCGATGAGCTGCTGCATTGTTTTCTCCTCCCTCGCGCGACACGCCACAATAATAATTATTACTTGTCCCACTTTGGGCAACATTCCCGGAAGTAAAAACTGCTGTCGGGCTGTGCATTTCAAGGTGCGTTTACTGGGGCGTGGTGCTAGTGACAGTGAAACCGTAGATAAGAGTCCCGCTTCATATGGTCAAGTAACAGACTTCTCATGGGTATTGCGTAAAGACATTTACGTTAACTCGGGCCCTCCAAATGCCGGTCTGAGTGACTCCCTAACCGGGATCACAATGACGTCCCGCTTGGTCTGGCCTGACGAAGATGTATAGAGCGTCGCTGGTTTGTTCACTGACATAGGGAAATCTAATTACTTGCCTCAGTACCACTCTATCTATCTATCTATCTATCTATCTATCTATCTATCTCTCTGCCTGTCTGTCTGCCTGTCTGTCTGCCTGTCTGCCTGTCTCTCTGTCTGTTTGTGTGTCTGTCCATCTATCTGTCTGTCTGTCTGTGTGTCTGTCCATCTATCTATCTATCTGTCTGCTTGTCTGTCTGTGTATCTATCTATCTATCTATCTATCTATCTGTCTGTCTGTCTGTGTCTGTCCATCTGCCTATCCTATCTATCTATCTATCTGTCGGAATGCCCTTCTATCTCTTTCTGTCTGTGTGTCTGTCCATCTACCATCCATCTAGCCATCTATCTGTCTATCTATCTATGAGTTCCGTGAGACTCGGGACAAGGAATCACTGTGCTGGCAAGGACCGGCAATTTAACAGCCATCGTTAGCAACTCCGCGTGGAGGCGGGTTCGAATACCTCCACTGTAGCCCTGTGTGTCGTAGAAGGAGACGTAACGGGAACCGAGTCCTTGGGGGTAGGCATCCTATTCCTGTGGGATATATATACGGAGACCTAGTCCTCCAAGTTGGGGAGAGTTTCGAATATGAGACAGTAAAATATGATCACGGGTACCGCGGCATTCGGAACCGGGCATGACTGTGCTGGTTAGGACCAGCTGCAATTGTAAACCGCAGACCCGCCCTCTCGTCAGAGAGGACGCCCCATATCAACAACCCCGCAACTGTCTGACAGAAATGAAAATCTGATCTTGGGCCCCAGATGGGTGCTTCAAACTAAGATAGGCTGGCCGACTGACCGTCGGCCGTAACATAACTTTGACATTGACACTATTAGACGCCGCTACCAAGCAACGATTATTAAAGGCTTAGTGATTGCGGTAGTGATTTTTAGAGTGCGTAGGTCAGTGAGAGCGTTATAAGTATTTGTAATTAGAATTACAAGTGTTCAATAGATCCAACTACCAATCCAAAACCCCGTGTCTAGTCGCTGACACATGATATTATTATACGTAAAAAAACATAAGTGTCTTTGTAAGATTTATTTAACTAGAAGAGCTCATCTCGGAACCGTAATAAAAAAAAAAGCGCTCGACATCCCTTATGAAGGGCGGGAACTGCGAATTCACCATCGACACTCCAATTACAAACCCCGTAAAAATGTGCCCATTATATCAACTCACCCAGCCGTGGCCAACGCCACCGTTAACAGCAGAAAGTCGTCTTTTTCCGAAATGATTTCCCCAGGATACGCAGACGGACTGAATGCATTCAACAACACGTGCAAAAACCTCACCACCTGCAGAAGCAGCAGCAGAAGGCAGTGTACCCTGCAGAACATAACAGACGTGTTTGTCTTCTCCAGCTTTACTCATGATACTAAGAATGCGTCAGGCTGATGAGGAAATTACATTCGTTCTATTCGCCAATGAATGGCGTAAGAAGGACTCGGTGTTACGTGGATATCAATAAACAAAGAAGAAAAGGTTACATATATGGCCCTTGCACGTAAGATTGATGCAGAGCACAAGAGAAAATGTCCTGATTACTTGTACAATCCGGAAAAACCCGCATTCGGAAAGTTATGTGGACGGAGGGCCGCGACACTAGGGTCCTCAATACGAGGTGTCTCACGGCGACGGGCGACGGCTGCCCTTCTCCGTCGCAGCGCCCGTCAACATGTCGCCCAGCATCGGCAGTGGAGGAACAAGGTCCATAATCAGAGCTTGCAGCTCGAGGTCATAGCGAGACAGGCCTTCTCCCAACACAATCTTGTGTCATCAAGGTTGTCAGCAGGGCAACAAAGGATTCTTGAGGAAATTACGAGATCCACTCGAGTGCAGGTGAACCAATGTGTGATATATGGATGGATAGAAACATATCGTCAACTGACCAATCACGTGAGCCTACCAGGATAGCAGCAGTTGCTACCCTAATGCAGATACCTCGGTCTGGCGCACCCTACATGATGAAACCAAAAAGGCAAAGGGTTCCTGTAACAGGCCATGGAGGCCCATAGGCTTGTGAGACGTCGAGGCTCCCATATTTTCTGGATATTCGGCTCACAGATGGCTGTAAAGTTGTCAGCCTTATGCTCCTATCGCCCTTTACCCCCTAGGAAGATTCCTGGTACTCACTTCTGTTAGAGGCTGAGTCGACATCAGGGCCACAGTGCGGCTGGAAGGATTAGGTAAGTTGAGAAATCAAATAGTCTCATGGGTAATTGAACCCGCGACTTTCCTGCTTGAGCATTGCGTTTCAACCAACTACACTACCGCGAGCACCCCGATTAGACCAAATGAAGAGCAAATTAAGAACGGTCTGTAAAATGCCCAGTGTGATTCAGAAATGCCCGACACATGCAGAATATAAGAAAATTGAAGACGGGGATTCGAGAACCAATATTTAAGATACATAAGAAGCATATTCATGAAATCTCAGATGGATCAGCTAGGAAGTAACATGGATCGTTGTATGCATTGTACTATGATGACACAGTAAGAACCCCGTGGGGAGGCGGGTTAGAATGCCTCCACCGTAGCCTTGCGAGTCACAGAAAGTGACGGATAGAGCACCTGGGTCACCCTGTCACTGGAGGAACATAACAAGACCTGGTACTCCAGACGGAGGTGTGGACGCAAGAGCGACGATCTTGCTCTGTAACAATTTATTGTTGCGAAACCTAAAGAAGTGAAAACCGGATGCAGTATGACAGAATCTTGCAAGGAAGGCTATGGCTCAGAAAGTGTTGTTTTGCCAATGATGATGAATTCATTAACCGCCTATGTTGAAACAGTACATTCAAATTAATTCCTTTGTAATGTTGGATATGCCTTATAATGATGGCCAGTAATGACCGAAGCATGTAAAGGCAGAACTTGTGCTTTCTCCTATTAAACTGATTATACTTGCTTGACTTCTGCTACTTATTTATCTGTGATGAGGTGTAACGGTTTAATATGTCTCTTAAGAAATATCTACTACAGATTTACTTCTAAATCCGTTTTAATTTGTCAGTCTCATACCATGCTAGCATTCAGCACCACAAAACCTAGAAGTTTAAAACTCGTCGTTAAGTAAACCAGGAAACAATTCATCAAGAAATGCTCGTGCCAGGAGACAGAGGCTGAACGCACAAAATGACCTAACGTAATTACGGCTTACATACCCATAGCGTCCCATGTGAACACAAAGACACGAAGGCGTATTTAGTTTAAGTTGGCCGGCCACGGTAGCCGAGCGGTCTAGGGAATGTACTGTTTTCCTGGCTTCGAATCCCACACAAGGCGTGGATGTTTGTTGTGTGTATGTTGTCCTGTGTTTAGGTTGCGGCCTTGCGACGAGCTGATCACTTGTCCAAGGATCACTCGTTGATCACTGTAAAGTGATCAGCTCTGTGCTGCGAAAGTTGGAGGGAGAGATGGGAAACAATTAATTTAAGTTTACAGAGATACTCGGTTCTCGGACTTCATCCATCGTCCGAGAACCCAGTATCTCTGTGTGTTATACACAATTGTCAGAACCCTATAATATTTAATTTAAGTTTAATTGTAAGTTTTTTATTTTCTCAATGTGTTGATATTCTCAGGTAGTCCAGAAAAATTTACTTAAGACATTAAGCAACCAGAATATTTGGTCTCGGAGTAATACTTGAAAAAAAAAACTTTTGATTTTCCCACCACTGACTAACTACACGAAGCTGAACCCTTCCTGAAAAGCCGCTAGTCGCTCAGCTGCTCACGGATTTGCCAAAATTTTATACAACCCGAAAGTTCATTGCCGTGTTCACAAGAGTCCTCCACTTGTCCCTATCCTGAGCCAGATCGATCCAGTCCATATAATCCCATCCTCTCTCTTTGAGATCAATTTTTATTGTTATCCACCCACCTACTCATCTATCTCTCTAGTAGTATCATTCCTTATGGCTTTCCCACCAATATTCTATATGCGTTCCTCTTCTCCCCATCCGTGCTACATGCCTTGTCTATCTCATCCTTCTTGACTTGACCATTCTAATTATACTTGGACAAGTGTACAAGTTATGAAGCTCCTCATTGTGCAGTTTTCCCCAACCTCCTGTCACTTCACCCCTCTTCGGTCCAAATATTCTCTTCAGCACCCCATTCTCAAACACCCTCAGTCTGTGTTCCTCCCTTAATGTCAGAGACCAAGTTACACAAACATGCAAAAATACAGGCATTTTATTCTCCAATAATCGATTTCATGTGTTTAAAGTCTATAGGTTTAATTACACGGAGGGCCTAAATGTGGGTCTTTCTCTCTGTACGGACTTCGATTCCTGTTGTCGGTTCCTCCTCGGATCTATCTCACAGTAGTAGAAGTCAGTACACTGAGTGATACCTAGAGTGACCCCCCCCCGTTCGAGACCATTACCGGTGCTAACTGGCTCCTCGTCACTTTGTTTGTCCAGTCTCTTTGCACTGCACATGCCACAACTAAAGCAGAAGGCAGTGCGCATATAAGCAGGCGCTCTCACATCCGGATGCGTTCTCCGGCATTCCAAATCCATCATCAATATTAAAGCATATTTGTTGTCGGCGTTTCCGGGGCCTATAATTTGCAAATCGGGAAGAATAAAACAAAACTGCTCACGAAATATCAAAATGTGACTCTAAACGTTTTATCAGTTGCAAAATCAATACAGCAGAATGCAAACAACTTCAACTTACTCGCCTTTCATGGCACGTAAGATGTCCAAGCGGTGTTCTTTCCGGTTAAAAATTATAGGTCATGGAAAATCTGACAATAATTTAGAATTAAATTGTATTATAATCTCCAAAGTTCAAAGGCGATAATGACCAAACCCAGAGCTTTGCAAGTTCATGAGGTAGTTCAATCCATTTCGCAATCCTCCCGCTTCCCTAAAATAAATCGTAAAATTCTGTTTCAGGCCCCTGTGTTCTGAATGCCCGTTCTCCAACACATTTTATTACCGAAATTCTGCATCAATCCCCTGATTCCCTGCTTCTCTTAATGCTACCTACCGTAAAAATGCCGTAAGTCACAAGTTACTGGTTATGTAACATCCCAGATTGCTAACTTGCTTCACCCTTCTTGGGTCCAGACATTTTCATGCACTGTATTTCCACATACTTATGATTTAATTTCTTCTGTCAGTGTATGAGACTACGTTTCAGCCAACAGAATCTGGGGTCTATCAACTAATCATTAGGTGACCCTACTTTGTCATTACACGAGGCGCTAGGTACGTACCAATATACGTTTGATCAGAATTGCAGACGTACGCCGGAAAATTTCGGTATAGATTCCACGAACCAGATTTAATATGTCGTTTATTGGTTTCGGAGACGAAACATACGGACGGACATATTCGAGTTCACTGTTATTCACTAATATTATATACAAATAAGGGAGACACATAAAAGCTATTCAGCTTACCTCAAAATGTACATATGCCAAATATAAATACGCTGTGTAAGTTGTCAAGTTCTGTGACATAACCTACAAATTTCATGTTGTTGTATATTTAACTAGACTAACAAAATAATAAGATAAAATCTAATGGCGAGTACTACCTTCTGAAATGTGACGCTATGTAATCTAGTTTCTGAAGAACGCAACTCTTCCATATTCAGAATCGAGGAGTCATCCAAACAGCAAACTTCACCAGACTACGAGGCGTCATACCTTAGAAGACTGTACCTTTCATAGTTAAACCCCGTGAGAATCTGAGATCCCAATATCACAGCTAATCACATCTTACCTTACACCGCTAGAATAACTCAGAATTGCATAAAGTGCATACTTATGGAACACAGTGTCTCTAGAAGCACAGAATGTGTTTCTGGTGCTTCTAACACTGCTCTGTCTACACAGTGGACTGAGTACATACCTCCGAGGCTGCAACTGAGGTTCAGCTGATGGCGACCACCAAGGCACTGTCGTTGTATTTGCCTGTTCACTGAGTGCACGTGTTGATGAAAGCCAGTTCATAACAAGCCAGTGTTTGTCCAGCAATAACCATCTCTACGTGATGAATGACTAATGAGCCTCTTCACAGCTCCCCAGCGTGGAGAGGGCAGGATTCGCCTACCTATTGCAATTAAAAACAATTCCGTCGCTTTGCAATCAAACATAGTCAGTATTCTTCAACAAACAGGCTCTAATATTATGGTGGTCACGTGGGAGCCGGAAGGGAGGTGGAAGGATGAGCCAATCATCTGCCTGTCCTCTGGATGTTTGCGAGAGTTTCTGAATTGAAGAAAATAAGGAAGCATGGTAAAAGGTAAAGCTATCCCTGACAGTAAATGTGAAATAAAATGTAAATTTATTCCTGGGCTTGATTTATTAAGCACCACGACATGTTTACGTTTGGTGGAGTGGAGGTATAGCTCCATCATCCTTAATCTCGGCAACAGATGCAGGTGTGTGATCAGCTTCACGCATCTGCCACTTTATTCCCGTAGGAGGATGGATGGACCTCAGAGCCCCTCTGGACTTCATGGAGGACAATAGAGTCTCTTTCCCTTCCGTGAATTAAACCCCGATTGCTCGGCCGTCCAGCTTGTAGCCCATTACTTTACCGACTGAGCTATCCGGGCCCCATCTCAGATTACATAACACAGAACGTTAAGATGTCAGGCGGCTGATGAATTGGAAAGTATTTGGAAGGAAAAGATCATGGTGTAATGAGATAATACCCCGGAATTTGCGTGGAGTGACTAAGGAAATACTAAATATATTTTGTTCCCTTCAGCCCTAAAGGGGAAGATTCACCGCCGTTACTAATCTGCCTACGAAACTGTAGTGAGAAGACACAAGCCCGCCTTCACAGCACATGCAACACACTTGGCACATGTGACCCCTCGTCTCCCCTGAGAGGAAGAAACAACATGGAGGAAAACGGTAGATGTCTGCTGCACGTCACAACCTGATGAGGAGACCAGACAGGGCTCGACGCCAAGACATCACGAGTCAGTCGAAGGGTCGGCCGTGATACCTCCTGAGTCATGGATCCTAAAGATAAAGGCTTTGGGTGATAGTCACGTACCAAGCTAACCGTTGCCATATTCGAGAAGACCACAACGTAAATTTGATGGCAGTGTGAACCTAAAGTCTCATATATCGGTCTGCAATTGCTTATGATCGTAACTGAATCAGCAGACACAAGCACATCGCTGGAAGGTTCCTGCTTTGGGGGGCGAAACAGATTTTAAAGCAATAGGTGTGTTAAATAGATGCAAGACAGTGACAACGCGTGGATTCGCGTGGCGGTAAGTTTCGAGACGCGTATTAGGGCGGGAAACCGGATATTCTGCCTGAGGGTTTTCGTGGCTCTACTCAGTATCTCGGGGTAAATACCGGGATAGTACCTCGATTAGGCCACGACCACTTCCTTTACAATTTACCTTTCAACGATCGTCCTTATATTCGCCGTTGTATAATCCAGATATTGACACCGCCGTGAAGTGCCCCAAAACAGAGAGACGCAAAACATTGTACAGTTTTTTACCCTTGAATATTGGGTTCGAATCTCGCTCGGATTCTTTTTCCTGTTATTCTGCGTTGCAACGGTACTCTTCCAGGGAGTCCTGCTAAGATATTTGAGATATCCACTGCGATGAACACTTATTATTGTGGTTTTCTGGGTTATTGGGCCGTGTAATTGTTTTAATGTTCACTAACGTTTCGAAAGAAAATGTTGCCTCCATCTTCAGGGTACAAGTGAACAGTAAATGATGTTCTCCACGCTGTATACTGTAACCATTGACAGTGCAGTAAACTAATCCACACTGAATCGGGTAAATAGTGCATCTTATTTGGATAAATATCTAAACCTGTGGACGAGACGCAAGTGTTAAGACATATTCTGCCGTGAAAATGGGTATAGAGGACTCTCTTTGAACATTACCTACATACTAAAACGCACGGCGTCGCATTCCAGAAATCAGTAAACTTCATAGTAACCCCCGTGAGAACTTCAAATCCTGCAAAATCAAACTCTATGGGGTAAGGTAGAAAAGATAAAATTATCCCTGTGCTTAACTAATCAAACACTACACCATGAAAATGCGTGGGGAAGTGGATGTGTAGATCCACATATTCTCGACTACTTGGACGTGAGTGGTTAGCTTTACGCACCGGCTTCTTTACCCCTCGGTACCCATTGGATAGGAGGTTGGGTGGTCCCAAAAACCGGTCTGGACGCTGTGGAGTAAAGAAAAATCTTACCCCTGCTGGGATTCGTTCCTGGGCCGTCCAGCCCGTCGCTATACAGACTGATCTATCCCGATATGTAGACTCTATGGGGAGGTTATTCAAACACGATTTTCTGTCAGACTACACTGCGTCACATTCCACACAATATTACTCTTCGTAAACATTGAACTGAGTGCCTCAGTTCTCGCATTGCTTAGATTAATTTCTGGTTTCAAAAATATAAAATTAGGGAAATATATGGAGACCTACTTTTCAACTGCTCGGTGAAATCCCTGTAGGTTTTAATTCTTTAATTAGCGGGTCAATACGGATGTTATAGTTTTATGGGAAATTTGAAGTAATGGCATTAAATATTGACAAGGAATAAAGTAAATTCACTTATCTGGCTCTTCAGGCTCTGGATCTTACGAAATAACATGGAAATTGAACGCATTGTTTATTTGCATCTGACTCAGTCTTATGAGCCTGCTAATCGGCTGCACAAACACGAGAATGAAGGACAAGAAACATGGAAAAATACATGGACACCTCCTGTGCTAGTTACGTGAACTGGCCTGGCCAGAGACTCCTCACTAACTGACACACGCTCGCTCACTGTTGCACCATTATTAGTCATGTAAAGAGGGTGGAGAAAGCAGCCATATTTAATAGGTTTCATTCCAGTTTTCTTTAAACCTTCAATTCTGAACGCGGTAGACTAGTTGGCTGAGGCACTATGTTATAGGCCAGAAGGTCGCGGGTTCGATTCCTGATGAGATCACTAGATTTTGCACTCGACCTAATTCTCCCAGCTGCACTGCGGGTTAGGGGTCGACTTAGCCTCTAACAGAAATGAATAAAAAAAAAAGATATCCCTCTAAAAGGTCGTGAATGCCCATAAGGTTGTCAGACGTCGAGGCTCCCACATTTTCTCACGTCAGTCGGCTCACAGATGGCGGTAAGGTTGTCAACCTTGGCGGCACCGGCCGCCATTTACCCGCCAGGAAGATTCCTGGTACTCATTTCTGTTAGAGGCTGAGTCGGACCCAGGGCTATAGTGCAGCTGGAAGGATTAGGTCAATTGATAAAATCCACCTCATCGGAAAACGAACCCTCGACCTTCCGGCTTGTAGCACAGTGTCTCAACCAACTGCGGTACCGCGTGCCCCAACATAAATGTGAACCGGGAATGTTCCTGGTGGTAAAAGGCGGCCGGCTTCGTCGTCGTACTTGACTTCTCCTGTCTGTCGTTCTCTGTTGGTGCTCGGCAGTCAGAAACCAAAGGTGACCTGGCGAACAGCAGTCGATATCATTTCCAAGAAAGCTTAGTCAAGGTCAGTCATGTATGTGCAGTGATTTTACGCCATTTCTCTTTTCTTAGGTGAAACATTTTCAAAGCGACCTTTTGCTTACACTGACGGTTCTCAAACTTTTCCATTTTATGGAGCACGTAGACATCTGTTGCTGACCGCGGTACATTTGAAGACTGGACTCTTCATGCCATCATTCGAACTGGAAGAAACACTCCTATGAGTGGCAGAAAATATCACATTACATCATGATCTGCGCATCTCAAATAATAATAATTATTATTGTTTAATCACGTCTATCAAAGATAAAATATAAATAAACAAGAAGTTCTTGGAGGAACTACCGTATTTACGCATGTATAGGCCGCACAATTTTTGCCAAAAATTCAAGAGGAAAACTGGGGTGCGGCTTATATTCGAAATATTCGAAATCACACTTCATTTAAAAAAAATTATATTCATAATTAGTAATACAGGGTGTTCTACTCCTGAAATAATATTCCAAGAAAATTATTTTTTCTATAATTTCTGTCTGAAAATTGTGCTGCGGCCTATACACGCACGCGGCCTATACATGCGTAAATACGGTAACATCCTACTTAAAGTTGATATGACAAGGACCGCTCAGAAAACTAAAAAAAAAAAAAAATGCATGGGACACACAGACAGCAAAGTGATCTCATATACCTCATTTTGCTTTTGAGAGATAAAGAAAGTAATCTTAAAATAGAATCCGTACATAATATTTGCGCGAAATAAGTAAAGTTAAAAAATCTTGTTCATTTACTTTCTTTCCCAGGGCGGTGCAATAGCTCAAGCTGTTAGTCGCTGGTTTCCAACCGCGGCGGCCCGGGTTCGATCCCTGGTCTGGTCAAGTGGGATTTGTGGTGGATAACGTGGCGCTGGGGCAGGTTTCCTCCGAGTACTTCGGTCTCCCCCGCCAATCTTCATTCCACCAATTGCTCCACAATCACCCTCACCTATCATCTGGGGCTGGTACAATAGGCCAGAAGTGGCCGCAGTACAAGGGACTCAGTCCCATCCCACTAGCAATAAAAAAAGACTTTCTTCCCCTCCAGGCCCCAGAAGTTTCTCGATTTTAGCGGCTGTGCATGTGCCTCCATAGCGGAGTTTGAGGATAATTTGATCATGCCATTCTGGTGGAAAAGAATATTACGTTGTCCACTTCCAAGCAACACAGTCCAGTCGCTTGGCTAGTCAAGAAATTCTCCGCCCTTTATTAAAAACAAAATTGCATAGTAGTTTTTTTTTTTATACAGAATGTCCCAGGAGGAAAGGTCAGCATTCTTGGAGGTCATAATATCGGCCATTTTAACCCAGAAGTGTATGTACGTGTATAAACGTATCCTTTTCGAACAGTTTCCGAGACGGAGCTATTTCACTGTACAGTACTCTGTACACACCATGACAAGTTGCAAAGTGCATTGATGCTGACGGCGGAATTCTGGAAAATGTATTACACTAGGTAAACTGTACCAACTTTGTCACTTGAACAGTAAATACTGATATTAGAAGCAGTACGTAATATCTCTTTCTTATCAACAGTTTTGGAACTGTACAGTGAAATAGCTCTGTCTCGGAAACCGTTCGGAATAGCACACATGTGCACATACACTTTTCCGCTTAGAATGGCCGATACTGTGACCTCCCAGAATATTGACCCTTCCTCCTGGGACACACTGTATACTCGACCATCTTCATTGTGTAGATCCATTCTTAAAGTTTTAAGTTTCACAGATTGTTTTATTTGGGGGGGGGGCTATTTTATGAATCTGTCATTAGCCAGACAATACGGCGTCGAAGGATAAAATGATATATGAATTGTATATCAGAAACTATCTCGGAGAAAGCGGTTTTGGTCTACTAGAAAGCATAATCCGGAATTTGCCTAGAGGTACTGAGGAAAGTCACGAAGAACCATAGTTGGTGTCTCGACCGAGATTCGAACCGAACGCCTCGTGAATACATATCTAGGGGATAGCCGTTTTGCCAACCCATTCAGTGGAAAATGGTTGTAATTCCGTCTTCAGACGATGGAAACTATTATGCACCATCGTAAAAAAAGAATATGCAGAAGCTAGTCCTTTCAGTTTATGTATAACAACACTGTATCAACTGACTAGGTCAGTAGTAATATCCATGGAATTAATCGAGATGGATAGTGCCCTCCAGGGTCCTGAAATCTGATTCTCTAGCCATAAAGCCACAGCAAATTATACGTGCTCCGCGGACATTGCATATGTCTGTCATTCTCAGTTGCGTCACCAGTGAAAGCTCTTCAATACGTCACTCTCCAGAGAAGAACTTTCGACGTCAACTTTCCTTCAGATCTTTCCGTCTCGTCACAGAGGTCAATGGAACGTACGAATCAAACATTTTGTTTTTTTCCTGTGCAGGATTTCCGTTACTATATATAGGAAGCCTCAAAGTTGTGAATAACCAGACGTCATTCAAAATCATGAGAATGAACCTGTTCGCATCGGAGGACAAGACGAAGTCAGAAAATATAAGAGGCTTAAACTTGGCTGCGGTCAAGCTTACGGCCGTTCAAGTGACTAAGCATAAGATAAGTAAGCTAGACATGTGGACTGACAGAGGACGTGTGTAGCGCACAAGGAACAATTTGCAGTAACATGCTACATATGCGATACGTACACTTGCCAAAGGCGAAGCGAAGTCTCTTCTTAAGAGACAACCCCGTCCTCTCGTCAGAGATGATGCTGCATAAGGACTACTGCCGCTGGGGTTCAGTTGCCAAAAAAGAAAACGCTCTCTGGTCGTGTTTCTCGAGGGGCTTGCGCCAAGATAAAGTGATTGCCGGTAAACCTCCAGTCGTAAAGTACCCCCGACTTTGACTTGGTGAGACGTGATCTCTAGGGTTCGTCACGGCAGTGTTTACATTCAGAAATTGTTTCACTAATACATCGCGGCCATAAGAAACAGGTACATTCACCGCCGTAATGCGGTTAACACGCTAGTCGTTCCAGTTCGCTCGGTTTCCATGTTTTCATTTATGTTTTACATGAAAATGAATGAAGAATTTAACTGAATCATTAACGCTCCTTGCTTGCATTCAGGAGGCACCCTTTTCGTATCTCGGCCATCATAGCGGCTATTCTGACTGCGTTTTGTCGTTGTCTTTCTTAGTTCCTCCAGGGCTGCGCCGTAGCTCAAGCGGTTAGTCGCTGGCTTCCCACCGCGGCGGCCCGGGTTCGAGCCCGGGTCTGGTAAAGTGGGATTTGTGGTGGACAAAGTGGCGCAGGGGCGGGGTTTCTCCGAGTACTTCTGTTTCCCCTGTCAATCTTCATTCTCCATCATCATAATCACCCGGGGCAGACTACAATAGGCCAATCAGTGGCCGCAGTGCCGAGTGGACACAGTTGGACTCCACCACCCCACTAAGCGAATTTAATTTTAATTTCGGTTCCTCCAGGAACATGCTGGAACAATACCACAGCAGGCATTGGTCATTTTCTTTCAAGCCATTTCCGGTTTCTCATTCAGCAGTCATCCTGCCGCTCGACCTTGCCAGCCAGCCAGGAACATTTTCAAGCAGGAAGGGATCAGGCAATGCCAAGATTTCTCCCAAGGGGTGTAGCCAGAAAATATGCTTACAAATTTACGTCTAACCGCGTGAGAATATTTTTCTAGATGGCCCTAGATTTGTGGGTCTGATACGTAGATCGGAAGAAACTGTGTTCTAGAACCTTTGGTACTTATTTATGTATATTTGCTTCTTTAATTTTCAATTTTCTACAAAAATTCTGTTTGGGTTCTGAAGCCTGGCTTTCTCTCTCCCTGCTGGCGTCCATGCTTTCGACGCTATGCAGTCTGAGATACATACATCATTGTACAATAAACCATTAATAGGTTCTAAATAAATAGAATACACAAAACTAGAGTTTCCCGTCCTCCTATTCCTGGGGATAGAACCTCCTGAGGCCTGCACATCGGAAAGTGGCTGGGTGGTCTTCAGTGCCATTTTGAAGTAAGGCAAACAAACCACTCGTACTTCTGTCGTGAACCAAAAGTTGGTGGTTCAATGAATGAATGAGTGAATAAGGGTTGGGTCCTGGCCGGCTCTCTCACCGCAACCATCTTGTTCTACGTATTATGAATCCCTCTCTGATTCATCCCTTCAACAATCCCACATTTCGAATGAGGTTTGATATCTTACTTAAACGTGCTCCTTGGTAGCCACCTAGTTCTGTGGAGTAGTGTCCCACGTGACGAAATCCTAAGTAAGCTATATCCTCACAATCACACGGGACACGTGAGGTCGATTCGTCTTTTTCAAGACATTTTTTACAAGTGGGATTATTGGTTAATCCCATTCTGAAAAGGCGTCCCTTCATATGACAGTGTCCTGTAGATAGTCCTGTCACCCACTGTAACTGGTTTGTTTAGTTTTCAAAATTCCTTAGTTTTTCTTTTCTGACAAAGGGTTCTTATAGGAAACTCATTGCATAAGGACGCTCAGTCCTTCATGTGATCTCTTTTTGTCCAGTCCCTGACAGCTTTCTTGGCAAACCCTGCTGAGATGTCTAAAGCTGGTTCAAGTCCTATTAAAGAACATTCGGATCCCAGTCTTGCCAACTGCTCGGCAGTTTTATACCTTCAACATCCCTGTGACCCGGCACCCGTATCAGCTGAACTCTTGTTATGTTCAGTCAGTCTCACGAGGGATTGATGGCAGCCCCAAACCAGTTTGGGGTTGTGGCCGATCTTTAAAATTTATATGCGTTCTGCTGAATTTAGTAAACAAATACACATTCTGGTATCAGTCTGTCTCACTCACTCACGGAGCAGAGCCCTTCTTGAGAAGCAGCCAATTGTGCAGCTACTCAAGAAATTCCCAGCATTTTATGGAACTAGAAGGGTCATTACCGTGTTTAAAAGAGCCCTGCACTGGTCCATATCCTGAGCCAGATCAATCCAATCCATACTATCCAGTTCTCTCTCTCTAAGATTCGTCCTAATACTGTCCACCCACCTACGTCTTGAAATTCTTGTATTTATGAATTTAATTGTGTAAACGTTGAAATTGCGAATGAACTGAAGTACCTATCGAGATGTACTACAATTCATTTGGATGCTGACATTGTCATGATGACTGTAAAATGCAAAGAATTGCGTTTGAACTTACGAAAGCTGCAAAATTACGCTGTTTTTGTTACCATATGTTTTTTTTTCCATTTCATACAGAAGTAGACCACGGAACAAGCGAACACTCTGTTGTTTCAGTGTGTTAGTATTTTATCGTAGAAAGTGAAGCATCGACTTTAAAAATATTTAAAATTCTTTCTTTTCAAAACAGTCACGCAGAATATAAGTGTGTTCCTGTTTATTGGCACTGCGAGTTTACGAAAGCATATACGGAAGTGCATAATGGATTTAAATATATTTATGTAAAGCTTTGGTTTGACAAGATGTTTATAAATGCTTTATTTCTTGATTGGGATTTCAAGCACGTTTAGCAAGAAACCAATAACGTCGCATTGAGGTGTATATGTGATACGATTCACCACAGCGGTAGCATTCAGAAAGTAAACAGAATACATTAGTTTATCTTCTATGACTTCAAACGTTACTAGGAAAATTATTTCTTCACCTTTGAAGTTTAGAGGTAAGTAAGTTTAAACCTATTCGTGAAAAATAGTGTGAATTTCTTCATTGGTGCGGCTGACACCACTGCTTCTTGGGAAGGGAACTGCTCTCTTTACGCAACGCTCAGACTCTTCATACATTTACTGAATTAGGGAGACTGTGCTTATAAGTTGTTAGCGATAAGGAACGATTCTATTGTCTAGATTTGCATGAGTCGAATCTTCATTATTTCTTTCAGGTCTCTAGAATTTTCTCTTTTATCTAAATAATAATTTATTTTTAGTATAAAATGATTTTGGGCATGCGGTAGTTTGTTGAGGCACTATGCTACAAGCCGGAAGGTCGCGGGATCGAATCCCGATGAAGTCAATTGATGCTCTTCAATTTACCTAATCCTTCCAGCCGCACTATGGCCCTGGGGTCGACTCAGCCTCTAACAGAAACGAGTAACAGGAACATTCTTGGAATATTCTTGGGGGTAAAGGGAGGCGGGCACATAAGGCTGACAACCTTACCTCAATCTGTGAGCCGATTGTCTAGAAAATGTGGGAACTCCAACATCTCACAACCCTATGGGCCTCCATGGCCTGTTACAGGGATACCTTTACTTTTTTTTTTACTTTATAGAATGATTTTATCTGGAATTAGGTGGCTTGTAATAAATGCGATTACTAATGCCCTTAATTTCCCGTTGAGTTCAACGGGCCTTTCATTGGTGTTTTACGAATATTTTAATTCCATACATAAAGAACAATATTCTGGAATATTATTTTGTAACATAAAGTACGTATATTACAGTTTGCCCAGGGACCGGGGGGTGGGGGGAGGGTGAGGGTATAAAATTGTGTGGTGGTCTTTGACGAATGTCGGTATAGCGGCTGGTTACGGGTTGAACAACCAAGAGGTTGGGTTTCGAATCCCTGTAGGGGAAATATTTCCTCCTTTTCACGTCGTCCATACGGGTTCTGGGGCCCACCCAGCCTCCTAACAAATGAACACCGGGAGTTCTTTCCCTAGGGTTTAATCGGTCGGGGCGTGAAGCTAACCACTCACTTCCAACTAGTGCCAAGATCGAGAACATGTGGATCCACACATCCACTCCCCTATACATCTTCATGGCATGATGATTAATTAGTTAATGTTTGTGTGTTTTTCTACTAATATTCGTGTGATTTTCTACTAATGGTTTTGTGCTGTGTTTTATTTGAACATGTTTATGTGTGTTATTTGTCTGTTGTCATATTGTAGTACCACTGCCACGGGGTGAAAACCCATTTGCAGTTAAATAATAATAATAAAAACACAGGGACAGCTTTACATTTTTCTTTCACCTTGGAGGAATGTCTGCACGTAACAGTGTAGACCCCGAAATGAGTTTAGCTCCTGCGAACCAGGGGCTTCTCAATTGCAAGAACAATGCAATTAACGGTGGTCCCGTAATGGCCGGCCAGTTAGCAACGTCGCACCAGGCGCGAATCGGGCTAATTATGAAGCTACCTCAAACACAAGATGCCGTGAGAATGGCGGAAACTCGTCAGAGGAAAAGTGACGTAAATCCGACTACTTGTGTCCCATTGATTCTGAGGCAAAACTGTAACTGCCAACAGAATGACGACATATCTGACAAGCTCATGTGCCGCGAACTGTAACAGGCAGACATGGCCATATCTTCTGTGGAAGAACTTCTACTAAGTATCGGTGGAGTTCCGTACAGGTGTACTTGAACGCAATGTGTGTCCTACTTCGATATATTGCAGATTTTAAAATGCTCGCATGACAAATATTTTGTTCGCCCTTCCATGCATCCGCCCAGTCCATAATCCAGTTATCTAATCATCAATCCATCCACACGTTTACTCACCTACCTCCACGGCGGGCATACCCTCGAATTTTGGCATATGCAAGCTATTCGTAGAACTAAAATGTCGGAGTTGTTCCATGGTATTTATTTCTGGTGCAGGAAATGGGCGCTGAACCACAGTGGCAGGACGAAGGAAGGTTAAACAGAGTTTTAACCACGGGCGCCAACATTGGTGCGAGGGCGGCGAACCTGACATCTGTCACCCCTCCTGGATTTTTGGAAAGAAAAAATTTAAGGAAATAAGGAAATATGACAAATAATACAGAGGTTAATAATATTAAAAAAAACTCTTCTATTTTCAGTACTCTACTGATTACTGCGGAATCAGAGAAGAGAGTCTTAAGGTAAGAGTAAAGCTATCACTGTGCTTTAACTAAGTAAGCACTACGCCATGAAGGTATGTGAGAGTATATGTATACAGCCACTTTTCTTGACCTCGGCACTAGTTGGAGGTGAGTGGTCAGCTTCACGCCCCGGCCGCTTTACCCCCGGGGAGGGAGCGTCCGGCTCCCATTGGATAGGAGGCTGGGTGAGCCCCAGAGTCAGTCTGGATGACAATGAAAAGAAAAATTTCTTGACACTATCGGGACTCGAACTCCGACCCTTCGATCGTCCAGCTCGTAGCCAGTCGCTATACCGACTGAGCTATCCCGGCTATTAAAGACAGTCTTAAACGGCTTAGAATTAAAATTTGAACGCAATGTTTAGACTGAACTCCCCCGGAGGAAGTTGGTTGCCCTCGCTTGGAAGGAATCCTACAGACTCCCGTGATCTTGGCTCTTTATGTTCTATCTCTATCACTGGATATTCTGAAGATAATCAGAGATACCCTCCAAATACAAATTGTATTTTGCTCACCAGTAACCCTCGCAATTTAAATGCCGGAAATGTTGGAGAGTCTTGCTTAAGAACATTCATGACAACGATGGTGAGGTTCTTGGTTCCGAAACAACAGAGAAAATCCTGAATTATAGAATAGGCCTTCCTCTCGACTTCCTTGCGACGCTCTGTGCCTGATACCCACATGAGAACATACTTGCTATTATTAATGCAGTTTTCATGCAGGTGACAGTTTTATCGGTGTTGTTGCACTGAAACAGATTCACGTGATGAGCGCGTCAGTACATATGTACATACACCTCCACATTCATGCCCATATAAATATGAGCGCCGCCAGGTATTTTTCCAAAAGATGCTGCCATAAGGCATGCTTATTAACTTACTTTTAGGTCGTTAAAATATCTGTATTGATCGCACCGGAGTTGTTCTCAATAATGAAATGCAGGTAGCATCACAGACAGGGCCCAAGATCCTTTGGTATTAATATTTGGTATATTTCCATTTTCTACGATTCTGTTTACAAAAAACAGATGGGTGGGGGAGAAAGAGTCTGGCTTGTTTCCCGTGCCGTCCCCATGGATACATTTAAACATACAAATAAACTAGGCCTGTGAATGTGTAAATAAAAAGAAACACGAATGAACTAGCAGGAACTTTGTTATGAAAATATAAATATCGAGCACTGTATTTCTAAAATTTTGCCAGAGGACCAACTTGAATCAGGATATGTCATCACAAGTTACTGACCTTTCTGTTACGTTATCATTAAGAAGTTACTGCAGTCTGATTTCAACATCCTTCAGGTATCGATACGCCGGTGGGAAATTCGAACATACTGGTTTAATAGTTACTATAGGATTCTGACGATGGTGTATAACACACTGATATATTGGGTTTCTGGACTTTATCCATCGTCCTAGTTTTTAAGATAACAAAAACACGACGTTTCGGAAACTGGATCTGTTTCCGTCCTCTGGTGAAGGAAAAGGGGAACACCTATTCTGTTGGGTCCGTTAGAAAGAGCTAG
>NW_019720567.1:178408-237037 GCF_002891405.2 Cryptotermes secundus
TTAGCGAACCCAGTTTGGACTTTTCTCCCATTTGGATCCCCATTATCAGCAATGAAGTCGCCAATTCACATAGAAGATCTGTATGACGAGATATATGCTTATATTCATTTCTATTAAGTTCTAAATTAGATAGACGTGATTTACTCCATTGTTGACAGTAGTTAGACACTATTAGTTTTTGTTACTAGTTATTCTTTCTATTCCATGCCGTGGGGTCATGGACCTGGTTATGAGTTTGGTTTCGTGGCATAAATTTCTACAGATCTATCTATCCTGGTTCCACGCTTGTATGTGTTTGCTACAATTTGTTATGAAAAAAATTTTTCTTATTAGCTCTCATGGACTTAGCCTGGTCTCAGGTGTTTATAATCTTCATGTTGTGTGACACTGGTTTGTCTAGTGATTGAGTCTAGCTCTTTCTAACGGACCCAACAGAATAGGTGTTCCCCTTTTCCTTCACCAGAGGACGGAAACAGATCCAGTTTCCGAAACGTCTTTTTTTTGTTATCTTAAAAACTAGGACGATGGATAAAGTCCAGAAACCCAATATATCAATACTGGTTTAATACTTTACTCACTAGATGGCAGGGGGTATGATGGCTAATGTAAATGCAATTTGTGTGTACAAAATTATGAAACTGTATTAATATTCTGCACCACTTCTACTAGGAATTGCTTAGAAATAATACTTTCCTAATAACTTTACCTTATTCTGCAGCATTTATTCATTCTTATTTACTCGTATATTAAAAATTCTGCTTGTTAAAGCTATGCAAACTTCTGTAAGCCTCTGAATTCTTTCCTGAGAACTTAATATAACAGGCGTTTAGTTTTTTCCTCAACAATTCAATATGACGTGTGATTTCTCAGTGTCCACCTAGGGAAATTATTACTACTAGCATTTATTTGCCTATTGCGAAAGTTCTTTTTAATTGCTCTGAGTTACATATATTGAGCTCATTTGTCCTTCTGCTCAACCATTACTATGTAGTCAAAATTGCGCATGACAGAGATGCATAGCCTTTACAAATACAAACAGACTGTAGAAATAAAAAAAATATTAGCAAGAATATCTCTTACGCGAAACAGTGTTCAAATGACACTAATGATATTAACCATGAACTGATATTAACAATAGAGAGGTTTACTACTGCTGCTCTCTTCTTGCTACAGCAAGTACTATTACTGAAGAGAGGGTACATCTTCTTTGGTGCAACTATCATATTACAATATGTGGAATTCATATCACAATGAAGTGAATCCTCCAGTTAGTATTAAATTATTCTCCACTTTAGTAAGAAATACAATGATTTATATTTGTCCCAAGGAAACCTAGTTTTTCAATAATTGTTTGTACCTGAGGAATGTTTAAGGAAGAAAAAAACTATTATTCTTTACTTGTTATTTCTCTTCCTGTCACCTGCAGTTCTATCATAGAAATCATCACAAGGGTTTAAAAATATTAGCATTCATTTCAGGTCAAAAAATTGTTATTATTAATGTTGTAATTTTATACATGACTCATCATGTACATTCATTTAATTAATGTAACAACAGTACAATATCCATTACAGAAACAGTAAATTACTAAAATTAGGAATTATGTTGATTTGGTTGAATAAAAAATAACAAAATTTATTTGCAGTCTATAAAAATTTCACAGCTCTAAGGAAAGAATGTAGAGCAAGTGTTGAAATAAATTCTTGTTTCCAAAACAAATATATATATATATATTTCTCAGATAACACAGCATTATACTTAAGTACAAGTATCCTATGTTATATGTGAATCCATAAAAGTGATTTCATTTTAATCCAACTGACTAATTTTGACAGGATTCAATTAAAAACATCCACTGCAATACAAATTGTTTATTGATCGATTAAAAGTTGGGGGAGTAGAAGGAGAGTAGAGTACTGCATGGAAAGCGTTGAAGGAACGCTGAAGGAGAAGGGAGAATTTGATATAGCCAGGCAATCTCTTCCATCTCTTCTGCGCATCTATTGTTATATAAGAAATCAGCGGCTAGGAGCAACTAAAGATGAATGATTGACATACTGGTGTGATGGGGACGCTATTGCAGCAATAAACTTCGAGCAGCCCACCACTGGGCATCTAACTGCGCACCTCCCTCATTACTTGGGTAGCACTTGGGGAGATTGAGCAATGTTAGGTTTAGGTTAGATTATGTTAGGTTAGGGCAACATACCACTACACATTCAAACTTCTCACCTCCCTCAACGCTGAGCTCGCACTTGGTGAGACTGAGCAGCGTTAAGTTGCTAAGTAATATTAGGTTCACGTAACACAACTGCGCATTAAACTGCGCACCTCCTTCCTCAATGGAAAACACTTGGCGAAACTGAGCAATATTAGGTTAAAATAGGTCAGGGCACCACGCCACTGCGCATCCACTAATTCTTACTGGTCATCAAGTCATATCCATCAGAGCATGGAACTGAACCTTGTCATTTTGTTGAGTTTACAAATGATTGACACCCTGAAAATTTCTACTCAGATAATCAAATATTTCCAAAATTCAGAAAAAATGAAGCCCTAATGCCACAAGCTTTCGATTCCCCAAGATTTCAAAATTTGGGTGGATTTCGTATACTTTGTTTTTGTGAATTTTTAACGATTTCGATTTTCGGAGTAAATAAATTTTGAAACGCATAATATATGGGAAGTATTTGAATATTCCATTACTAAGATACTAAGATTACTAAGCTCTCACAGATGGATTAAGTTGTGCTTCTTTTATGAATCCCTTCGGAAATTGGCATAGTTGTCCGGAGATAGGGGCTAGCTCTGTCTATTGGACCCAACTGAGTAGGTTTTACCTGAAGACGGGGACAGATTCCAGTTCTCGAAACGTTGTGTTTTTTAATAGAAAGTAGATTGTTTTTTAGAATAGACAAGATGATGGATAATGTCCAGCAAAATAATAATTGTAATAAGATACCTTTATTTTACAAGGTATAATCGAGCTCACTGAAATGTCCAAAATTCCGCCAACTCGTATGTGTGTGCGTGTGCGTGTCTGTGTGTGTGTGTGTGTGTGTATGCTCGAGTGCCAATTCTTCCCAGTCAATTCATAAATTTTAAACCTAAGAATGGAATTCATGGATTTCATGTAACATGTGTTTAGCATAAGTTAAAGTTTCTTACGAATACCTGAATGAATAGGATATATTGTCGGTGACGGTAGGGGTAAATTTTGTGGTGAAATGTGTGTTTGGCGACATTGAAAGTGACAATCGAAAGTTATTCGTATGTGTGATAGCAAGGAAAGTCGTGGTTACAGAATGCTTGATAACAGGTGATGTTAGGAATATTAGGTATACGTTGAAGTGTGATTTAAACTATTATGATTGTACTTGCACCGATACTGTGTTCAATTTGCTAGTCTGCCCAGAATATACAGATTTTATCTGTTACTGCTGTAGGTTATGTTAATGTACTTTTCTTAGATATCTAATCAGAGGTGTTGAAATATTAGAGTGAATCTTGTCATGATTCTTTCTGAAATTGTACGGTGGAAATGGAAAACAACAACAAGGAGTCTTTTAAACTTCTGGGTGTGTCAGCATCTGGTACGGACTCGCCATCAGACGTTCCAGAAATCGTGTTGGCACCACCAAGAAAGAAGAGAATTAAGAGGTTAGTCTGTACTAGCATTTGTAAATAGTTTTAGGAACATATGCAAGTAGCTTTAAAGTGCACTTTCTTAGACTTTTGCTTCCCATTCACATGAAACCGTCTCCATTTGGCAGAACAGACATTTGATAGTATTGGCGACCCATAACAGAATTGAACAACAAAACTCCAGTTTCATCAACACTAAACATTAGGTATTATCACTTTACAAAGAGGGCTTATTACACTTTCCACAATCCATGTTCCTTAAGAGTAACTTTTTTTCATCTCATCACTGCATTGTTCAGCTACTCCATTAGCCTGTCATATTGCTAGTTTAGCCAAAAATGTGATGAGATTAAAAAGGATTGCTTGTTAGCACTTCTTATCTTGACATTTTACATTACTGCTCATTACTATGTTACTGTTATGTTTTTGTGTTTTTGCCTATAAATACAGAGCAGAGGGACTGGTTTGTTTACATGAGGAAAATAATTACTGAGGGTGATTAAATCATAAAATTTGCAATATTACTGCATATCTTTCTAGCCTAAGAAGTATGGTGTGTTTATTAATTTGCTTGGTGTTAATATCTATTGTTAATTATTTAGTAATATTTTTATGTATGTGAAATGTCATCTGGTTGGGAACTAATACTCTGTTCTGTGTGTGTACATATTTTGAGTGTCACATTATATTCTGTTGGAACTTGAAATATCAAACTTCTTATGACTTCATCCTGATGGTAATACTCTGTTCTGTGTGTGTACATATTTTGAGTGTCACATTATATTCTGTTGGAACTTGAAATATCAAACTTCTTATGACTTCATCCTGATGGTAATACTCTGTTCTGTGTGTGTACATATTTTGAGTGTCACATTATATTCTGTTGGAACTTGAAATATCAAACTTCTTATGACTTCATCCTGATGGTTCTGTCTTACAAATTCTGCACCAGTAATTAAAGATTGGTCTCCAATACCCTTCGTTAGTTATAGTTTTGTTTCAATATCAGTAGACGTCTTCGAGGGAACTCTGCATCTCGAGGCAGGAAGACACAGTCGTGTAACTGCCAGGGTCGAATTATTGGGCTGTCCTTGGCTGCCGTATTACTCCTCTGTTGGCTAGTGACTGTTACATGGTTGGCAGTAGTTTTGCATGGAGAGCTGAAACGTCTCGATAATTATGTTCATTCTGGTAAGTAGAGAAAATATCTATGAATGTGGCGTTACAGTATTTTTTTATTGCTAGTGGGGTGAGACTAAGTCCTTGGTACTGCAGCTACTTCTGGCCTATTGTACCAGCCCCAGATAATAAATAGGTGAGGGTGATTGTGGAGCAAATGGTGGAATGAAGATTGGCAGGGGAAACCGAAGTACTCAGAGAAAACCTGCCCCAGCGCCACTTTGTCCACCACAAATCCCACTTTACCAGACCCTGGATCGAACCTGGGCTGCCCTGGTGGGAAGCCAGCGAACTACCAGTTGCACTAGAATGATTTGTTAAATTAACTTGTTGTTTATAGAGAAGTTAGGTAGATTAGAATGGTTTATAGTGTATCTGGGATTGGCTGCAAATTAAAGCAGAGTTCACTTGAAAATACTGTGTATGGTCATATATTTTAATGTTTGAAGCTGTGATGATACATATCCTGGTAAATACACAGAACAGTGAAAATGGAAGGGTATCCTGTCTGTGGTATTTTTACACATGAAATCAGGGATGCCATTAAAGAATTATGATTGTCATTTTTATATTATGTAGGAGGTCATATGTGGTAAGTCAGGGTTTTCATACTGTTCGTGATAATAAACGTAAAAGGGAAAGTTGTCCCTGTGCTTAACTAATTGAGCACTACACCTTGAAGGTGTATGGAGGAGTGGATGTATAGATCCATGTTTCTTAACTAATTAAGCACTACGCCTTGAAGGTGTATGGGGGAGTGGTGTATAGATCCACGTTTTCTTGACCTCGGCACTAGTTGGAGGTGAGTGATAATAAATGTACATGTTTTTATAGTAGAGTCAGGATAGCCCAGTCAGTACCACTGAGGGGCCCAACCAGCCTCCTATCCAATGGGTACTGGGGGCTCTTTACCCAGTGGGGGGGGGTAAAGCAGCAGGTGCGTGAAGCCAACTACTCGCCCCCATCTAGTGCAGAGATCAATATATCCATGAACCAAGAAAGGGAACTTAATTTTATAAGACACTTAAAATCTACTTGCAGTGTACTTCATACAAATATTTTCATAGAAGATTTATTGTCATTCATTGTGATTTAAGTGAGAAGTCTCATTTGTTATACAAGCTTCCATGCTGTCAATTTCACCTGCTTTCTCTTGTATTCCTTCCTATTCATACATGTTATGCAATGATGTGTCAAAACAATTAATGCCGTGTCCCACAGGTAAAATACACATTTAATCAATTATAAATGATCTCCTTTATGTAGTATACTATACTTCACATAACCTCATCAAAATATGCCCACAGAACAGACATGACATGTTGAAGCAAAAGACTGCTCTGTTGCCCATGATCAGCTACATATCTTATGTTCATGCAGTATGTTCACACTTGACAATTTATTGCTGTGGTAACCTGAAATTACATAATTTCGGAGCTTTCATCTCGCCATAACATTAATTTATATATATATATATATAGAGAGAGAGAGAGAGAGAGAGAGAGAGAGATTATTAGTTATTCAGAAGTCTGGCTGCCAGTTGTATAATACTAGGGGAATTAAAATTCCCTATTCCATGATGATAAATGCTTAATACTTAGTGATAAATGTGAAATACTTAGATCAAGTAACAGGACTAAATACAGTGTTTAATCTGCTTTTTGGATTTTGCACATGTGAAATTGTTTATTAAATACATATATTCCAGGTAAAAGTTAAAGCTATCCCTATAACATGCTGTGGAGGCCCATAAAGTTATGAGACATTGAGGTTCCCATTGCTACCGCTCACTCTCCCTTTTCTTTCTGATGTTGGTTGGGTTCTGGTGGCAATGAAATTTCTTCCTCAGGGTCGTTATACGGGTCTTGGATTATGAGACAAAGGATAATAATATTACACCTACACACATTACAATTGCTCACTGGTTTAATATATTATATGCAGAAACACGTCTATCCGTAAGAATGACCGAACGAGAACTCCTCCAGAAGCTCGGAATATATCGTTGAGTTTTGGGACATTAATTCTCCCACCCTCGCAGATATAATTCCATCATTGCTTCTGATTCGATCATTCAAAAGGAAGGCGGGTATTACAAATTTAAATCCTCCAATACCCTTCTTACAAATTATATCTTTGAAGCCGCTGGTCCAGCGATATTCTCAGCGATTCCTGAGACCTCGCTAGCCTGCAGCTGCAGAGTGTAATATTACAAACGCTATGCAGCATCCTTTACTCATAATATATGTATATATTTTTGCTTCACTTAACAACTGACACTATGGCGCCACTATTACGTGCCGCAGGGATATAAGTGTCAGTTGTTTATAAGCCGCTTACACCAAGTCTTACTCTTAATATTCCAATTTAAGCACTAGCTTAAATTGGACGACTTCACCATATTTCCTAGACATTTGGCTTATGAATGGCAGTGAAGTTGTTAGCCTTACGCTCTGTCTGCGCTTTACCCCCAGGAAGTTTCCTGGTACTTATTTCTGTTAGAGGCTGAGATGACCCCCCAGGGCCATAGTACAGCTGGAAGGATTATAAATAAGGCCTAAACATGTATTCACCAAATGTTTTCCATTAACCCTTCATTGATGACTTAACTACTATATATCTCAAGGCCTGAGTATAAGTATTGCCTCTGGTACTAGTTCTGCTTCAGTGTAATGTCTACAGAAAGCTCAGATGTCACTATGCAAATGTAACTGTTTTCAAAGTGACAAGAGTGGAAGATACGAGTATATGTCCAGTTTTGAATATTTTTATGTAGGTCAGCATTGATTTTCAACTTTGATATAGAATATACCATTAGGAAGGTCCGAGAAAGTTGGAGAGGACTGGAAATGAATGGTACACAGAATCTGATCTATGCCGATGGTGTTAATATATTGGGTGAAACCATCGTGAAATTATTGTGGGAGATCACTGCTATCAACTTCATACAAAATTTTATGCAATATTATTCTCTCAAGGTTAAGTCCATACACAGATGAAATTATTTGGGATCATCAGTGTGGGTTTCAACGTAACAGATCAACTACAGATCAGATCTTTTGCATTCATCAGATACTGGAGAAGAAAATGGGAGTACAATGAGACAGTACATCAGCTATTCATAGACTTCAAGAAAGCCTATGATTCAGTTAGGGGGGAAGTATTGTACAATATTCTGAAAGAGTTTGGGATACCCGCGAAACTAGTTAAGCTGATTAAAATGTGTTTAAACGAAATGTATGGTAAACTCTGTATAGGTAAACATTTGTCTGATAAATTTCCTATCCAGAATGGTCTAAAACAAGGAGATGCTTTATCGCCATTGCTTTTCAACTTTACTTTAGAACAAGGGTCTCCAAACTACGGCCCGCCGGCCACATGCGGCAATTGAACTAATTTTCTAATGAGTACTGGTAAAAAATACTTGTTCATAGATTTCAAATTCATTAATGAAGATTGTGTTTAAAATATATTGATATTCCATATTATATTAATATTAATATTATTCACAATTCTACTAATTCTGGACCGTATATTGCGCGGTATTTCTTCGTACTTGTTCGGCCTTGATCGGCAGTGTCACTTCGTGGCAATGTAGGTAGCGCGAGCAGTTCGTTACTAGCCGTCTTGTGCACAAGACTTCTTGCAGTGGTGCAGTGTAATTGTAACAGATCATCATCACCTCAATTTAATCAGATTTTAAGAATGCAAAAAGAGTTCCATCNNTCCAAGCGAGCGAAGACAGTACATGCCTTAGACCGCTCGGCTGCCGTGACCGGCAAAACCCATATACCTAGAGTTATTAATTTCTCATTTTATCCGGCCCGTTGAAAGTGCTGAATTACCTAATGTGACCCGCGTTTCGAAAGGTTTGGAGACCCCTGCTTTAGAATATGCCATTAGGAAGGTCCAGGAAAACCAGGTGGGACTGAAATTAAATGGGTCACATCAACTCTTGATCTATGCTGATGATGTGAATCTACTGGGTGATGATATAGATACCATTAAAAAAAAAAACACACAAACTTTAACTGATGCTAGTAAGGAGGTTGGTCTAGAAGTGAACGCAGGGAAATCTAAGTATATGTTGCTGTCTCGTCACCAAAATGCAGGGCAAATGGTGACATAAAGATAGGTAACAGATGTTTTGAAAATGTGGCACAGTTCAAATATTTGGGGACAACGGTAACAAATCAAAACCTGTTTGAGTAGGAAATTAAGAGGAGATTGAACTCGGGTGATACTTGCTACCATTCAGTCCAGAATTTTTTGTCTCCTGTCCAAAAACATAAAAATAGAATATACAAAACTATAATTTTGCCTGTGGTTCTGTATGCATATGAAACTTGGTCTCTGACATTAAGGGAGGAACATAGACTGAGGGTGTTTGAGAACAGGGTGTTGAGGTGAATATTTGGACCGAAGAGAGATGAAGTGACAGGAGGTTGGAGAAAACTGCATAATGGAGAGCTTCATAGCTTGTACTCTTCTCCAAATATAATTAGAATGATCAAGTCAAGGAGGATGAGGTGGGCAGGGCATGTGGCACGAATGGGGGAGAAGTGGACTGCATGTAGGATACTGGTGGGAAAACCAGATAGAAAGAGACCACTGGGGAAACAAAGGCATAGGTGGGTGGACAATATTAAAATGGATCTTAGAGAGATAGAATGGGATTGTATGGACTGAGGCCATGTGGCTCAGGATAGGGACCAGTGGAGGGCTCTTGTAGAGACTGTAATGAACCTTCAAGTTGCATAAAATGCTAGGAAGTTCTTGAGTAGTTGCACAGTTGGCGGTTTCTCAAGAAGGGCTCCGCTCCGCTCCGTGAGTGAGTGAGTACTTTTTCTTTGGCTACTCATTTTTCTTTTCAGGATTTGACTGAAATTTGTTGTTTCAATATATTTCTCAATATTCATTTGAAACATTTTCATGGTACCTGTTCTAGTTTTAATTAACATTTTTTTTATTAGCAATATGCAGTTAAATGCAAATGGTTTATGAAAAATAAATTTTAATCTTCTCAATATGTTGCACTCACATATGAGTGGATTTTTATGAGCTATTGAATTAGTCCATACTTTTGCTGAAGTTCTTGATAACATTCAGACACAGTCTTCAACAATGTCTTTATGTTCTGGTGGCTTTACACTACCTGTTAATATCTACATCAGGGTACTGTACTCTCGATGGGTTTAAGGAACAAAACTTAAAGATATCTTATAATTCTGTTGTAGTTTAGTGCGCTTACCAGTTACTGAGTGATTTACATTCAGGTGGTAAACTATTGAACCACTTCTAAATTTATACCGTCTTCCTGTTTGCTTGCATGTTTGAAATATGATCGTAATTGATGGTAATTTGTTGATAATTTTCAAGGATAACTGTGTGAGATCAGTAATTGTATATTTGTGACTGACTTCCTTTTCTAAGACATAATAGAATTTCACATCTGGTAATAGTACACTGGGCTAACTACATGTAAGTTTTGGTTTGAATCACATGATTTCACTATATAAAGTTATTTATTTATTAAACCATGTATCTCTTCATGACTGATTGTTTCTTGGTTTACTTAGCACCGTTATGTCAGCTGCATAGGCGTGTATTGAAAATGAGAGAAAAATTATATATTATTAATTATGGAGCTTGTGGAAGAGACTGATGAAGACTGTTCTTTTGGACTTGTCCATCTTCACAGTTATTCAGAATCATTACATTTTGGAAATTAGCTCCATTGCCATCTTCAGGTGAACAAAAATCTACTCTTTCATACTATGAATGAGTCTCTAAAATTTAACAGTTTTAGAAAACTGGGCTGATGGACAAAGCCCAAGAAATTAATCTTACAGAGTGATGTCCATCATTATCGTCGAGGTCATAGTTATCATCATCATCATCATCATCATCATCATGAGCCAACAGAGTTCAGTAAAGGGATTGAATATCGTTTGGATACCAGCTAATTTGCAAAAGGGAGGACAGTATAATAGTACGCTAGGTTTTTATGCTATTGTGTGCTATTTAGTGGGGAAGGCTAAACACAGAATCTTGGAAATGTCACCATGGGACCATTTCAGATGTTTCCTTTTCAGACAGTTGAATGGATTCATTGGATAGAGCACCCTTATCTTACACTGTAAATACAAGTCTGTTATCTAACGAAGCACAGCCTTCAGATAGGAAGTCTGATTCATTCTGATGGCTCATTAAAAGTGAATTGACATTCCAGCTCATGACATGTTTCAGTGTACAGCAGTAATGGAATATAATATCCATAACTGAAAACTCTGTATTTATGTGATTACTGTTCTCAAAAAAAAAAAACAGTAGGAACGCGTGCAACCACAAAAGAAGGACACATCACAAGACACAGTATACACAAAATATAGGAAGAACGACTCCCATAGCAGAAGAATGATATAATACGCGAGTTTGAAATACGACGTATAAGATAACAAATCTTAACAAATTTTAATACATATAAATTTTATTATAGTACATGACGAATATACATTTTAAATCATTTTATAAACGACACATGATGGCGAGCAGTGCAATAGTTTAACATAAATAACACACCTGAGGATAGCACAGTGATGCCGAAACATGTAGTGAAGTGACAAGTGAGATTGTGCGCACTAGAAGACAGTCAATACATACACATCATGAATAGGAAAATCATTTACAGTGTATGGAGTGTGACTATACAAGCACATCAAAATTTTCTTGTGACTGTGTTTCGTTTTTAATATTTGAAAACGTTATGTATGAAGGTAGGGCACCCTGTACACTCCGAAGACATTTTAGTTAATTAAAAGTTAAGTTCTTGGAAAGACCTATTCTATGATGAGGGCATAAAGGTTCATTCATGATGCATTATGGGCATCCAGTAACACAAGTGGTATATCAGGAGTCCCCCCTGTACTTATGGAGGTTGTCACTATATTAATCATTGCAATGACTGGGCTAGCTTATTATGGAAGAGATGGAAATACTATTAAATGGGACAAACCATGCTAAGAGATAACTTTGATTGCTCTAGCATTATGGTTTTAGCAGAACTGGTGAGGCATGGTCAGAGTTATCAGTTGAGTAGGCCACGCCATAGCTCAAGCAATTAGTCGCTGGCTTCCCACTGCGGCGGCCCTGGTTCGATCTCAGGTCTGGTCAAGTGGGATTTGTGGTGGACAAAGTGGCGCTGGAGCGGGTTTTCTCCGAGTACTTCTGTTTCCCCTGCCAATCTTCATTCCACCAAATTCTCCATCATCATAATCACCCAGGGCAGGCTACAGTAGGCCAATCAGTGGCCGCTGTGCCGAGTGGAGCCAGTTGGACTCCACTCCCCACTAAGCGAATTAAAAAAAAATAAAAATGTTATCAGTTGAGTAGTTTCTTGTACAGTAATTTATTTAATTATTATTTGATAATTTTATTAGACTGCTTGCAGATTTCCACAACATTTTGATTAGGTGGAAGAATCACTTGAAAGTACATTGGGTCAGTGATATTAGGCAGATAAAATACATACGGCTGAGCCGTTAATACCTGATCCTAGCCCTTTTGAGTTTGAAATTCCTAAATTGAAAAGGTATAAATTGCCGGGTAATGATCAAATTCCAAAAGAACTTATTCAAGCAGGAGGTGAAATAAGCTAATTACTTCTATTTGGCATAAGGAAAAATTGCCTGATCAGTGAAAGGAGGCTGTTATTGTATCAGTTCACAAGAAGGATGATAAAAGTGACTAGTAATTATCGGGGGATATCCCTGTTATTAACTTCATACAAAATTTTGTCCAGTGTCCTTCTTTCAAGGTGAAGTCCATACATAGATGAAAATACTGGGGATCGTCAGTGTGGCTATCAACATAACAGGTCACCTACTGTATGGGTGTGAAACTTGGTTTCTGACATTAAGGGAGGAACGTAGACTGAGGGTGTTTGGGAACAGGGTGCTGAGGAGAATATTTGGACCAAAGAGAGACGAAGTGACAGGAGTTTGGAGAAAACTGCATAATGAGCGGTTTCATAACCTACTGATCTGGAAACAACATAAACATACTAATGCAGTATGACATGATTATGCATCACACACTGCAATACAAACATTACAGATCACATGCATGGGTATGAAACTCGATCTCTGATATTTCATTTCGTTTATTCACCTTCCATAAATCCTTTCGAGAATACGTTCTCATGTGGATGTGGAGATATTAAGGGAGGAACACAGATTGAGGGTGTTTGAGAACAGGGTGCTGAGGAGAATATTTAGACTGAAGAGAGATGAAGTGATCGAAGGTTGGAGAAAATTTCATAATAAGGAGCTTCATAACTTGTTCTCTTCGCTAAGTATAATTAGAATTATGAAGTCAAGGAGGATGGGATGGGCAGGTCATGTAGCACGAATGGGGGAGCATAGGAATGCATATAGGATATTGGTGGGAAAGCAAGAAGGAAAGAGACCACCAGGAAGAATAAGACATAGGCGAGTGAGTAATATTAAAATTGATCATAAGGTAGGATGGGGTAGTATGGACTGGCTTCATCTGGCTCAGGATAGGGACCAGTGGAGGCATGTTGTGAACACGGTAATGAACCTTCGGGTTCCATAAAATATTGGGAAGTTCTTGCATAGCTGCACAATTGGTGGTTTCTCAAGAAGGGCTCAGCTCCATGAAGTTAGTTATGTAATAATTACACTTGAACTGCTAGGCAACTTTTGGGCACTGGCAGGAAAACAGGAACGATAAGAATATAATCTCGAGTACGACCTTGTGGGTTATAACGCCTTAGCAGAAACTTTGCCTCCATCTTCAGTTCGAAGAGTAGGCCAAACAGGCAACCAACTTAAGCACGCGGCAGCGTCTGGCTTCGTGTATAAGGCGTTCCGATCCAGAAAATCGTACTCAACGCGGCTAAACGGTGACGGCTGTGAGAGCCACAGATCCAAAATGCACCTCATTTGCTGAAGCCAGACAAGTTAAATTGCACAAGTTACGTGTTTTGTGCCATGAAATGACAAATAAATAAATTCAAAAACATATTTCACAGTAGATTGAGCCGTTCATTATAAATATTTTCCGTCGTTCGAGTACTACGTATACTAATGTAAATGAGTGAATGTTTCATACGATCATTCCGATCCGTTATCGAGTATGTATTCGATAGTACGATTCATTCGATAGTGCCCATCACGATCAATACCGATCAATACGATCAATACTTCGCCACCGCACGGGGCTCATGTTGAGTACAGGTGTGATATCGGTCATATATCCGTCATATCAATTGCCGCGTGGGAGAATGAACCCACGCACAGAACTACTGCGTCGCTTTGATAACGTCGCGTTGCGACGGCGCGACCAGATCAATGAAATTGCCGTCAGAGCTCGGTTCGACGTTGACGATGACTTGAAGAAGAAGCCGACTTATCTGTGATACCGTGATAACATTGTTTGGTTCCAATGTGTTGATGCACAGCAATGGAGACGGCGCATCATGTGAATGTCCCTCTGCGGGCGGGCAAGAAGATGAAGAAGCGGAAAGAGCTTGATGCTCTTGTAGCCCACACAGGTTCAGGGAAGCGTGTGGTGGGCTGTGGCGGGGGGCCTAGCCCTCAGGATCAGTTGCTTTCAGAATCCACCGATGAACAGGATGATTATTGGAGTGGGAAGGACCGCAGCGGCAACAGCAGCAATGGAGGGGGCGGGGCCCCTCGGTGTCGTTTGTTTTTCCGTCGCCGCTTCCTTGGGTCGCTGATGCGTGCATGCACAGCGGCTCTTGTATTCGCATGTGTGGTGTCCACAACCACTGTTATGTGGCTTTTCATTGACATCCGAGAACAGGTGACCTCTCTGCGGAACAAGCTCGACCAAGGTGCTGTGTGTTTTACCCCTGAAGTTGCCCTTAATGTTTCTTGGTCCCCCAGACTGACTGTGTGCTATGTGGGCCTGACATTCATATCTGGAGTAGCTCCTAGCATTTCTCAGTCCTTACTACATATGCTGGAAATTTACCTCTATGTGTAATAAAGCTCTTTAATGGAGATATGAGTGGTTAGAGCTCAAATCTCAACCAGGAAACCAGCCACCTGAAGGTTTTTCTAGGGAAAAGCCAAGGCAGTCGTACACTGTAGGCATTTACCATTTCCTCTCGCATTTTTCCCAAATTAGTCACACTGTTATATCACACTCATTGCCAAAGAACTCAAGCTGTTGTCTTAGTATCATTAAATAAAGGAATAGCGACATATTTAATCACACCAAGTGTATGTGAATTACTGCACGTAACATTCTACCATTATTTGTGGCGTTACATTACCTCTGCAGTTGATATTTGTAGCATACAACCTGTAACCTATACATAAACCCATCTGTACTTTCTACCAAGAGATACTTAAATCTTACAGCCAGAAAAAACATACTTATTTAATAAGTAGTAAATATTTATACCAATGCTTCTCATCCTGTCTCAAGGCCTGTTTTGTGATAATGTAAACGTTTACCGAAAGTCGCAGTACAAAGGATGAATTTTTTTGGCATATTACAGGAAGGGTGGGGGGATATTTTCAAGCCAACAACTAGGAATGAGGGTTTGCCCAAAATATATAACACTAATTGACATCTTGAAATTTTTTTAA
Source organism: Cryptotermes secundus (assembly GCF_002891405.2). Taxonomy (NCBI): domain Eukaryota; kingdom Metazoa; phylum Arthropoda; class Insecta; order Blattodea; family Kalotermitidae; genus Cryptotermes; species Cryptotermes secundus. The sequence goes on from NW_019720567.1 coordinate 193,876, forward strand.
AACAAACTTTTTTAAAAAGTTTTGACACCAAGAAGGCCGCTGTGAATGTGGAAGGTTGAACATTGTGTATATTGTGCATTTTGGACATCACATGTGTATCCATACAATTAACATCTATTGTAATAGTAGTTTACGAAAGTATTGATACCCTCTGAGGATGATCTGTAAGGATCGAAAAATGTAAGGGAGATAAATCCTCAAGTGATAAAACTTAAACAGTCACATTAGACGGTATTATTTTTGCCTTTGTAATTGACATCTAATTATGAAATATACACCAAAAACAATTGTGATGCAAGTATTTTGTCCTAATTAAAAGTATTCACGTTGATGAGATTGTATTAGGTACGGGGGACATCTTGGTATAGCTGCTAGCAGATCCTTGGGGAGGATGTTGTGATCTGTCATTTCGTGTTTGAAACTGTTAAGTAAACCTTTATGACATGGTAATATGATGGTTAAATTTGAACAAATTTGTTTATATTAACTAAAGAGAATTGATCGATTGTTATTTTACATTGTTGTCTGCAGTTAGACTCTGCAGCATCACACTGTAAGTAAAAAAAATGCAAAGCAATCCCTGTAACAAGCCATGGAGGCCCATAGGGTTTTGAGACTTTGAGGCTTCCACATCTTATAGACAAGCAGCTCGCAGACGGTGGTGAAGTTGTCAGCCTTATGTGCCAGCCGCCCTTTACCACCGAGGAAGATTCCTGGTACTCATTTGTGTTAGAGGTTGAGTCGACCTTAGGGTCATAATGGGGCTGGAAGGATTAGATAAATTGAAAATATCAAATGACCTCACCGGGAACTGAACCTGCAATCATCTGGCTTGTAGCATAATGCCTCAAATAACTACGCTACTGCATGCCCCCAACTTTTCATTTTTGTAGCATTCAGCGAGTGTGAATTGAACTGAATCAGTCCAGTGCAGAAGTACTACCCCATATTTATTATTGTGACTATAAGTACCCAACAGAAGGTTATTTTACAATCCTTTCTGTAATTTCAGTTGCTGCAGGTAGTCAGGGAGTACCAGAAGAACTCCAGAAATGCCACTCGTTGTCCAAAGAGCTCCAGCAAAATCAGACCTTGCTGTTAAGAAATCTTACTGCCCTCAGTTTACAGCTGGAGAACTTCAATGCGCAGGTCTGTGAAATTTACAAGTATGTTTCTGAAGGTCCATAACTCTCCGTGTCTCTGTGACAAGTTCTAGGTTCTGTTCTCACATAGAATAGAAATAATGATATGTAGTTTAACTGCTTGGTGCCCAACATTAATGTAAATAGCATTTAAAAATTCAGTTTGTGCCACACAGAAAACTATGTCATGATTAAGATACCAGTTCTCAAGGTACGTGGGTTCAAACCCGGTGGAGGTCGTGGAATTTTTAAGGGCGGAAAAATTCAGGGAACAAGTCCTCCGGGAGGGACTTTAAGCCGTGGGTCCCGTGTCGTAGATCTATGACATGTAAAAGATCCTCATGTCTCTAGGAGACCTCTGAGCAAAATTAGGCAAAGTTTCCTGCCCAAGTAGTTTCCAATGCCTCCGATAGATGGGGAAGCATTGTGTACCAGTGCCAGCCTCGCTGGCTGAACGGGGCTGATAGCGAGCACCAGTACCGGCAGGGTATGGCGACTGGTAGAATATCAAAGGGGGACGTACAATAGACTATTAGTCGTGGTGCATGGGGAAACCCACCCCCTCTAATAATAATAATAATAATAATAGTAATAATAATAATAATAATAAAATAATAATAATAAGAGACCCGTTGATTAATGCTGTTTAATGACATAATCAGTGTTCACTGTGATAATCATGCAGAACATGTGTGGCAGAAATGTAGAGTTCTTTGGTGTTCATGCTGAAACCACCATATTGTAAAGGTAAAGTAACACTGGATGAGAAGGAAGTGGGAAGTCATCTCATTTGTTATATAAGCTTTTATTCTGTTAAGTTTCCCAGTTTTGTCCCTATTCCTTTCCAGTCCTCTGTATCATCAAATCATGTATTGAGGCTGACATTTGGTGCCATCTCCCATGCATAACAGGCACAAATATTTAGTCATAATCATCTCCTTTGTATAGTATACTATGCTTCACATTTGCACATCAAAATATTATCAGTACAGAATAGGTGTGATACACTGAAACAATAGACTGCTCACTTGTACACAACCAGGTAAAAGGTGAAGTTGTCCCCGTGCTTAGCAAATCAAGCACTATGCCATGAAGGTATATGGGGGAGTGGATGTACAGATCCCACATTTTCTTGACCTCAGCACTAGTTGGAGGTGAGTTGTCAGCTTCATGCCCTGGCTGCTTTACCTCCAGGGAAAGAGCCCCCGGTACCCTTCGGTAGGAGGTTGGGTGGTCCACAGAGCCAGTCTGGATGACATGGAGAACAGAACATTCTTGACCCTACTGGAAATTGAACTCCTACCCCTCGGTCGTCCAGCCCCTAGCCAGTCGCTATACCAACTATGCTATCCCAGCTCAAGGTGCTTAACTTATTTGTATAATGTATTAACACTTATAAATTCATTGCTGTGTAATCTGAAATTGTGTAATGGCATTGATAAATCTTATGCTTACAAGGCTCTCATATGTGTAGAAGGTTTAACTTGTCTTTGTCACGAATGAATAGTTGGTTGGTTCATCAGCAGTCATCTACAGTTGTTCTGCCAGTATTAAAGGTATTTATTTATTTGTTTGTTTATTTATTTACCTACTTATTTACTTGTTTATTTATTTATTTATTTTTTTGTTTATTTATTTATTCATTCAATTATTTATTTATTTATTTATTTATTTATTTATTTACTTATTTATTTATTTAAAGTGTTATGATCTGTTGCAAGGTGCTATGTGAACATTTATCTCAGGAAAACTTTTATATAAGTGAGTTGGGATAGCTGGCCTTCTCTCTAGGATTTAAACCTGGTACCCACCTGATGTGCAGCAGGAGTACTCAACTACTTTTGATGAGACAGTAATGGTGTACAATAGATTCAGAAGAAACATAAAGGAAGCATTTGTACTGTGTCTGGAAATTCTGTCCCTGCATTTTGCTATAACAAATTAAGAAAACCCTTAAGACTTCAGCCATGGTAGCCATTGTCTTGACCAAGTTGTTTTAATTGCTTATTTCTTATTTAACAATGCTGTTAATATCAAGACTGTATAACTTTGATGATGGGATGATTAATGAAGAAAACTTGCCCCAACGCCACTTTATCCACCACAGATTGTGCTTGTCTTGCCTGACCTTTAATCAGAACCAGGTCACCATGCTGGCAAGCTGGTGAGTAACCTCCCTAGCTATGGCACACTCACCTTGGCTAAGATTTGAACCAGGTAAATGCCAAATACAAGTTGTCATGCTGGCCCCCACTGGATAATCCGTGGTGTGATTGTGTTCGCAGCTGTCGGGGGTTCAGGCTGGACTGCATGTCGTGGAGGAGAGACTGAAGGCCACTCCAGAACTTGTCAATCTTCCGCAAGATGTTCAGAGTCTCTTGACTAGCGTGGCTTCATTTGGCAGCCAGATTCGTGACCTGAACACAACTGTCACTGTGCTCAAGAATGAAAACAGCCAGCTACATGAAGCTTCGAAGACCCTCTTTGACAATGTCACTTATATCAAGGTATCTACCAGTCACTCTCACCTTTTAAATATAAAGAGTCATGAGAAATGTAATGATTTGTGACAGATTTCAGGTTAAGATTGTAAAATAAGTACATCAAGTTACAGGAATGAAGAAAACTAGGAACAGTGGAATTAATATGTACCATGCATTGTAGTATTTGTATTTGGTGTTATCCATTTCAAATTTCATCAGTGATACTGCCTATACTGATATGAATCTTTCCCAGTTCTCGGTACCTTCACATATATACTTGAAGTTAGTTGTTGTAATTCCTTAATTTAATTAAACATAAAATGAAAACAAATCTGAATGGAGGTGCAGACCCACGTGTTCTTAATTTCAGCACTTTATGAAGGTGCGTGGTTATCCCTGATGAAAGCTTGGATAGGAGGCTGAGTAGACCCCCATAGCCTGTCTGGATGCTGGGGAGAAAAGTCTCTTACCTTTGCCAGGAATCAAACCCTTTTGCACAGTTGTTGAGCTGATTAGTATTATGAATTTGTAACAGTGTTAATGTCACTCACATAAAAAATGTCATGTCTAAATCAATATATAAATGTTTCCAGCAAAGACTGGTACAGCTAGTGAACACAACGCAGCAGTCTCAGATACCCTCAACAGAAGATCATGCAGAGAAGGAAGAAATGAAATCTGTGATGAGGCAGCTGTCCACCAACATAACTCTTGTGAATGACACGCTGAGTAAGAAACTGCAGTGGCTTGCAGAAGATGAAGGCAAGGACCATGTAAGTGTTTGTGTAACACCACAGCCTATACCCAGAATTGTAGTAGGACAAATGTTTGTATAATTGTATGGACTGCTGTCAATATCAATACCAGTATGAGTTCTGGCCACTAGTTACAACTCATTTGTCAGTACCTGGCTTTTGTTTGAATTCCAGCCACTATTTACAGTTTGTTTGCCAGTAACCAACTGTTGTTTGAATTCTGGCCACTATGTAATACTTGTGTTCCAGTACTTGGCTTCTGTCTGAGTTCCAGCCGCTATTAAAATTTGCCAGCACCTGGCTGGTTACAAAGACAAAACAACTCCGTCCAGTGTGACTATTGAAGATTTAGTACTTAAAAACTTACATCCTTACATGTTTTCAAGTAGTAAAAACTTCAGTAGTCACACTGGACAGAGTTGTTTTGTCTTTGTAATTTGTTAGTGTGACGGACCAGATTGAAATAAATAAATAAAAAAAACCTGGCTGGTATTTGAGACTTAGCCATTATTTATAATTTTGTTGCTCTTATCCGGCCACTTATTTAATTTCAGTGCTAGTACATTTAGGTAAATAAAAAGAACAGAATTTTAGCTGCAGATTGCAATGTTTTAAGAAGATGGCACTATCCACTGACAAGGCCTTTGGTGTAACAGTTTACAACATAGCTAATGCCGAAGGTAAAGTTGCACCTGTTTGTCATTACCATTTAAGGAAAGTGGGAATCTGTTTTGTACTCTGCTTTACCATTGGAGAGAGAGTTCCTTATTACATATTGAATGGGAGGTTAGATAGGCCTGAAGTCATTATAGATATTTTGAGTGTGTTCCTGTAGTCATTCACTGACTGAACTGTCCCAGAGTCCATATTAGTGAAACGTAAGTAGAGTTACAGAAAACTTAGTTTTAAACTTATTTAAACTTATTTAAATAGACGTATGAGTGACAAATTGTTTTCAGTTCTATGTAAAAAGTAAAGCTATCCCTGTACCAGGCCGTGAAGGCCCATAGGGTTGTGAGACGTTGAGGGTCCCACATTATCTAGACAATCGGCTTAAAGATGGTGGTAAGGTTTCCAGTTCTATGAGATATTCATAAAAATAACGCACAGTCTGTTAGTGTTGTGTGTGAAGCAGTGTATTGTGCGTCATGTTTGAAGTTCTCACAGCCCTGTCTGTGAAGATTACTGTCTTCTGTGACACCATGTAGTTTGGTAAATAGTTATCAATGTTTTGGGGAACATGCTCCCTCCAACATCAGGGTAGACATTGAAGATGGAGGCCATTGGGTTCCTCTGGGAGAATGGTAGATATTTGCTGAAGTGCATGATGTTGCATCTCAGCTGACTATAATTCTGATGTATTAATTACTTCTTTATAAATTTCAGAAGTCAGTTATTGGACTGGAGGACTTGAGCCAAAATGTGAGTGCTCGCCTGACCACACTGGAAGGTAGTTGTGTCAAGTCTGCAGTGCACAGTGCACTCAACAACACAGTTGGAAATCTTTCACTTCAGGTTTGTTGGTTTTCTGTGTAGTCTCTTACTGTTTATGATCTCAGACACTGTTTCAAATAAACATTGTAGATCTTAATGGGGTCAATACTTTATGCCACATAACAGTTCTTTTTAACAATGAGCTTTTATTTGAAAAAATAGATATTTTAATTGAATTGAATTGAATTTATTTACATTCTACAAATCCTAAGCAGGTTAGTACCTTTGGATACAGAACAAGTCAAAAGGTTACATACATAAATACAGGCAATTTTAGCTTAAAAATTAATATAACTTAATTTTACATCATTCTCTATTTACATTGAAGTATTCATCTAAAGAGTAGAAGGAATGAGCATGTAGATAATTCTTTAACTCTGATTTAAACTTTTTAGTATCATTGCCCAAGTTTTTAATACTTTGTGGCAGATTGTTGAACACTTTTATGCCAGTAAAGTAGACTCCTTTTTGATATACTGATAAAGTTGATGAGGGTAGGTGGAAGTTATATTTTTGTCTAGTATTCATGTTATAGACATCAGAATTTAATTTGAATTTATCTTTGTTGTAAACAACAAATAAGAGAAGCGATAATATGTATTGCGATTGAAGAGGTAGAATTTTTAATTTCTTAAATAATTCTCTACATGAATCTCTACTTCTACATCCTGTAATGATTCTAATTATATTCTTTTGTATTTTAAAAATTATTACACTATGTGAAGAGTTCCCCCAAAATATTAATCCATAGTTCATAATAGAATGAAAGTAGGCATGGTAAACCATCTTCAATGTTTCCTGTGACATAAAAGGCTTAATTGATCTCATCGCATAGCAAGCTGCATTTAATTTAGGTATAATTTGTTCAATATGTATTTTCCAAGACAGTGTACTGTCTACATGTATTCCAAGGAATTTTGTATCAAGTACTTTACAGATTAATTTGTTGGCATAACTGATGTCCAGATCAATTTGGTGGTTGTTTTTAGTTGTGAATGATATGTAATGGGTTTTATCAAAATTTAATGAGAGTAAATTGGCTTCGAACCATCTGTTTAAGGCTTCAAATACAATATTTATGTCATTTTTAAAGTTTTCAAATTTAGAGTTCTTAAATATTATACTAGTGTCATCTGCATATAGAATTGGTTTAGATTTATTGTTGATGGTTTTAGATAGATCATTTATGTAGAGAAGAAAAAGTAAGGGACCTAAAATTGATCCTTGTGGAACACCGTGCTTTATAATTCCCCAGTTTGAAAATGCATTATGACTGGAGTTTTTATTATTTATTTCAACTCTTTGATACCTGTTTTTGAGGTATGATTTGATCCATTCATTAGCTTTGCCAGTTATTCCATAGAAATTTAATTTCGATAGTAAGATATCATGATTAACACAATCGAAAGCTTTTGCTAGATCACAGAAAATCCCTCCCACAATTAATCTGTCATTGAGAGCACTTAAAATATCGTTAGTTAGTTCATAGGTTGCTTTTTCTGTTGTTAGGTCTTTCCTAAATCCAAATTGCTCTTTGACTAATATGTTGTTAGAATTTAAGTGTTCAAGTAGTCTATTATACATAACTTTTTCAAAGACTTTTGAGAATGAAGTCAATATGGATATTGGTCTGTAATTAGAGATGCATTTTCTCTCTCCTTTTTTAAAAAGTGGTTTCATTACAGCGTATTTTAAGCGTTGAGGAAAAGTACCTGATGATAAAGATTTATTACATAGATGATTCAAGGGTGAACTGATGTAAACAGAGCTTGCTTTAAGTAATTTGGTAGAGATTTCATCATATCCATGTGAATTTTTGGGCTTAAGGGATTTAATAATGTTTTCAATTTCCTTCCTTGTTGAGAATTTGAGATTTATATTTGGAAATGAATTGTTAAAGGCACGAGACAGATAGTATATTGGATTATTATTATTATTATTATTATTATTATTAATCAAGTGAAAATTGAGGTGTGTATAAACCAAAATTAAATTCACCCAACAAGTTTCATTGTAGGCCCTAATATAAAATTTCATTAACATTTATCAAATAGTTTCTGTGTCAAATATATAACATCCACCCCTCGGCTGGCAGCAGGGAACTGAACTGCATGACCCTTGTCCATGCTGTCAGAGATTATGCATTTGTCCATTCCACAATAGATGCAAATTTTTCTGTGCATGTTCCTTTAAAGAGTAATCACACTGTGTATTGAAAATCACCAATATGAGTATACTGATGACAGGAAGCCTGATGTTATGTCTCATGGGTAAAATGTAAGATGTTCCAGTGCTTAACTAATTAAGCATTACACCATGAAGTATGGAGTAGTGGGTGTATAGATCCACGTATTCTTGGCCTCAACTCTAGTTGGAGGTGAGTGGTCAGCTTGATGTTCCAGCTACTTCACCCCAGGTACCCATTGGGTAGGAGGCTGGTCTGGATGATGTAAAGGGCAGAAAATCATATCCCTACTGGGACTTGAACACCCACATCTCAGCCATCCAGCTAGTCACTGTACTGACTGCGCTATCCTGGCTCCAATGAGTACCACAAATTATTAGCAAAGATTTTGCATGAAGGTACGAGTAGATGCATATGTTGCATACATACTAATCTGTGAATTATGCTGGTCCCTGTAGAAGCGCAAGCATTTGAAGGAGAGCAGTTGTGATATTTTCCAGACCCTCTCACTTCTACTTGTGTTTACCCAGGCCCTCTCAGTACCTGTATTAGGCCCAGCGCTCTTTTTACTATATGTAAATGACTTACCAAAAATTATATCTGCCCTATCCAAACCAATATTATTTGCAGATGATACAAGTATCCTTATCTTTGATAAGAATCCTGCAACATTTAAAATTAGAATAAATAAATTATTTGAGATGATAAATGAATGGTTTAGGAAAAATGAGCTAGTAATAAATTATGAAAAAACTTATTTTCTACAGTTTAAAACTAAAAACAGTAAAAACTTAAATGTTCAAGTTAGTTATTTAAACAATCAGATTCCAATTCAATTCAATTCAAGTATTTCTAATATATCATTTCTGGGATTAAAAATTGAAAATTTTTTAACGTGGGAAAGTCATATTGATGCAGTAATTGATAAGTTAAACAGATCCTGTTTTGCAATCCGATCAGTTAAATCCTTTTTACCACTGGAGACATTAAAAATGATGTATTTTTCCTATGTACATTCTATAATAACGTATGGATTAATATTCTGGGGTAACTCCCCGCATAGTATAAAAGTGTTTAGGATGCAGAAAAGGATAATTAGGATTATAACAAATACAACAAAGAGAACATCGTGTCGTAGTTTGTTTCAAGAATTGGATATCCTCCCCCTACAAGCTCAATATATATTGTCGATCTCTCTGTTTGTCATAGTAAATAAGGAATTGTTCACATTCAACTCACAAATGCATAATTGTAGTACCAGATCTATCTGTGATCTGCATTATCCGCAAACTAGTCTGACACAATTCCAAAAAGGAATATGTTACATGGGGGTAAAGATCTTTAATCATTTGCCACCAAAAATCAAATCTATGTCTAATGACTTGAAAAATTTTAAAATTCAGTTGACAACATTTTTATTGCAAAACTCTTTTTATACAGGTGATGAATTCTTTAGTAACAAATTTGCCTAGAAATAAGGATAACAGCATAAACAATTTTAATATTGCATAATTTTATGTATAGTGACGTAAGACTGTTTTTTTATATAAATTTAACACATGTTTTTTATCTATTTTAATGATTATAAACTGTACATATATATTTATATTTGTGTTGTACTATATTAATTATGTGACTGGTTCTATATCTATGTATATGGATTTATGGAATATACAATAAATGAATGAATGAATGAATGAATGAATGAACCTGTGTATTGTACAGTACAAACTGTGGTCTGTGTCACAGGTGACCAATGGGGAGAAGGAGCTGAGTAAGCTGAGTGGGAAGGTGACGGAGCTACAGACCCAGGTTAATCACCTTGAAAGGAATGAAACTTTGCTCTTATCGCAAATTAGTCGAATCATCAGCAAGCCAAGCCTCGACATACCAGCATCCTCTGAGGCCGTCTCCTCCTTGCAGCTTCAGACAACAGAAGGTCAGTGCTGCATCCGAATCCATGGTGTTCCATTACTTCTCTGTCCCTTCTTATTATGAATTAATTTTAATAAAAGGGTAAAGTTAGCTCTGTGCATAATTACTTCAGCCCTATCCCATGAAGATGTATGGAGGGAGTGGTAATGCCACCTTTCTTGAGCTTGGCACTAAATGGAGGTGAGTGGTCAGCTTACCCCCCCCAACCACTTAACCTCTGGGGGAAAGAGTCCCTAGTACCACTGGATAGGAGACTTGGTGGGCTCCAGAGGCAGTCCGCACCTTGTGGAGAAGAAAAAATCTTGCACTATGTAGAACCTGATCAGGCCGTGGAGTCCGTAGCCTGTTGTGTAAAAACTGAGTTATCCTGACTCATTTAATTTTAATATAAATTTTAATTCTTTCTGATTCGGTGTCACATTAGCACACAGCATTGATCATGTACCATGGGGTGAAGATAACAGTTTGCTGTATCTATTTGTTCATGATTCACCCTCTCACTTGCACTACATGGATATGTAATGTTGGCTACTGATGAGAGAAGTTTGAAGTCTGCACTGAAGAGGTTTTTATATCATAATTCTTTTTATTCCGTGACACATTTACATAAGTGTGTAAATGTGTCATGCATTTAATTCAGTTAACTTAGGTATTTTAAATAAAATTGTATTAATTTAAGTTTTATAGTAATGTTCTTTTTAAATGTTTATTAATTAAAATCTTATTAAGGTTTTTATTTTATATTATTATTTATCTTAACTGATTAATGTAAGTAATTTTAATTATGTAACTCATGTAATTTAGTATATGTATCTGGACACATCTATTCTCAAAGGGACTATTTCCACATTTAGGTTTCTTACCTGTGTGGATATATGGAAAATAAATGAAATGAATGAGTGAATGTATGAACAGTGGCACATATTCATATATAGAATTATTATACATATATTTATTGCACTGATTTTGCTTGCCTTTTTCCATGTTTAAATTGTTGCTGTGTTCTCGGCAGGAACTGAGGTGTCTGGAGATGACTCGCCATCGCAAAGTGCATTCAACTGATGAGTCATGACGTTGCTTGGTAAGTGATACCATTGTTGTAACTCAGGAGATCAGTACTTCCAGCGACATGGAGAGTTTATATAATATGAATACAAATTACAGATGTGTTCTCTCTCTGAAGGTCAGGCAGCCTACCAAAATTAACTCTTTGATATTTTCACATAACACATGTAAATTTAGGTGGAGGTGATGCACGCGTATGTTTGCATGGTGTCTCATCATCAGAATCCACTTCAAAATCATATCATAAAGTTGTAAAAGCTAAAGTTGTCCCAGTGCTTAATTAGTCAAGCACTATAACATGAAGACATGTGGGGCAGTAGAGGCATAGCTCTGCCTTCCTGGACCTTGGCACTAGAGGGGGGTGAGTAATAAATGTGCAGGTAGTGAAAATGTGACAAAATTACTGGGAATAACTGTAACAAATGAAAATTACATTTACAAAGAAATTTTTGAGCATGTTAATTTTATCTTCCCAGCTTATAACTAAAATAAAGAAGGTTAAAATATACAAATTTGTAAATTCAGTTTTTATTCTATATGGGTATGACTCTTGGATACTTGCCTGAAAACAAGAACAGAGATTGAAGGTGTTTGAGAACTGGGGGCTGAGAGGAAGGAAGTGACATGAGACTGGAGAAAATTTTGTGGTGTTGAGGAACTTCACAGTTTGTGCTCTTCACCGGATATTGTTAGGGTCATGTAATCAAGGAAAGTGAGATAGGCTGTGTGAGATCTGAAATGCTTAACAGAATTATGGTTAGAAAATCAGGAGACCACTGTGAAGACCTAGATTTAGATGGGAAGGCAGTATTAAAATGGATCTTACAGACACAGGATTTGACTAGATTTGCAATATTTGAGGTTGACGAAGTGGTGGCTATGAAGGTACTGTCTTGTGAGATATGATGATATGTAGTTTGGTAGGTTGTTAAACAATGTTTGGATTAATGTGCTGCCTCCATGGTTAGAGTCTTCCTTTGCCCTGGAAGATGGAGGCATTTTGCCCCCTCCAGAACATTGGTTAATGATCTACCAGACTGCATGGCATCACAACCTAGAGCACAGTATACAAGCATGGACTGGATATACATCTTGCTTGGGTTATGGTCCTGTGATGAGCTCTTGTTAACATAGCAATGAACAGTAGGTTCAGTTAAAGGCAAGGAAGTTTCTTAGCTAAATATGTGACTGATAGCTCCTGAGGAACCTGCTCATTGGGGTTTTAGTTACTTGTGGATACTTTCTTTCATTATTCTGTGAAACTAATTTGAGATTTATATTCTTTGAATTTTTTGGTTATGAAAAATTTAAGACACTTCTGTCAACATTTCCTGTAATTATGGAGGCACAGTAAAGATACAGGATTGCTACTAAACGTTCATAAATTCTCAGCAATTAGAATTATTTGGTAAAGAGTGATTATAATGAATTATACAGTTTCTTGTGTATTAAATTTGATTCTAATACTGTGTATTGTACTACACAGTCCATCGACTATGCAACAAATTGTTCTGTTTTTCTTACATTCTCACCTACGACACATGTTTCAGCCCTAAATGGCCATCTTCAGGTGTCTTACTATGCTAAAAGTGCTATGCTGCACTAATATTTCCCATTCGTCGCATATGCGACAGGATTGTAAGTTTAATTGTGTATTGAAAGCATGAAAGTGTAAAAGAACATGACTTTGGGCTCTGTGAATTGTAAGAAAATATACAAATTAAAGGGTTAATGACTGCCTATGGTGGTGCAAATAAACCACTAACACTTAACACAGCATTGTACATTTATTATAAGACTGATACATGTTGGCATCAGTGTAATCTTACAGTGTTCAGTGTAAGTGTTCATACCAGGTGTACTTCTGGTTAAGATGCCATGATGTTGAACAGTGCCAAGTAAATGATTGCCTTAAATGTTAAGATTATAACATTTGTGCAGGTTTTGGCATGAACTTGCAAGTAAATTGAGCTTGAGGATTACTTTCTTTCATGCCATCCATCATCTTAACTAACACCAACCATTTTGCTGATGTTGAAGTACCGTAACAGTTGATAGATCATTATAAAACAACTTTATCCCAGTTGATGACAGCTACAGGTATGTTGAGTTGCAGCAGTTGTGTATCAGGTTGTGATGCAATGTATCGAACTAATGTATTTTATTCTCAAATAAGATTTATTCATGTTTCATATGTTTACATTAAAAACTGGTTTAAAATGTGAATGTTGCAGCTACATTGTACTGATTGCATTATTCACAGCAGTGTGAGATGTTGAACCGGCATGTGCTGTTACTTCACTGCTCTGTCACCGTACATGATGACAGTGCTTAAAGTTGTTCTTTACAGATATTGTTGTCTGTTTCCCCTGCAATTCTCTTGTTCCAGTTATACTTTTATATACGTATTAATTGCTTATACTGTACTGACATAAGTTATGAACATCTATTTTCAAGTGAAATGTTTATCGTCTCATACTTTTATTTTCCTCTGCATTGTGCAACAGTGGAAGGGGAGTATATTTGACATACATGAATATATTTTGTGAAAATAGTGGCCAGAATTGTAGTAACTGTCTTACATAATTTGTAGTACTTTAAATTTTAAGTGTCATATTGAAAGATAGCTCTGTCACAGAATTATTAACTTTTATTAACTCATATTTTAATCTCACTTGGACTTCAGATAAATTTGTTTTGTACTTTTTGGTTTTATACCCAGAAAATGTGAAGAAAGGATTTGCATATTATTTGGTGAAATCTTTTGCAATCACACACTTGGGTAGAAGCGTTGAACACTTCTTCTGTCAAGTTGGAACAATCCACAACACAAGTTCACTTCATTGAAGCCTTGTATACAGAATTCAATCTACAGTAATGTACTAATTGAAGAATAGAACTGTAAACTTGAATATCAGTTAATCAGTGTGAACATAGAGGTCTGGAGCCAGTTGGGAATTAAACTTCATTACAACAGAATTATGACTTAAACACTGAGGTTTTATCTTGCATTTGTAATTTTATAGTGCCATGATCTTCATGTGTCACCTTAAATAATCTTTGAGACATTTCTGTTTCTGATGGAACTAGTGTGAATATTATTCCATCCCAGACCACCTCAGCAGCATACCCTTATTTTCTGTACATGATTTGAGGTTCTCATGTCAATGAGTAAAGATTTGTGGTCTTGGAATGTGATGCTTTTGTTTTGGTAGATAGGTAGCATTGTTTGGAAGAACATGATGGTCTCATCTTCTTTCCTGAAGATGGATGCACCAAGTTCCTCCATAATGTTGGTACCTATCTACTAGACTACATAGCATCACATCCCGGTAGATAGTCTTACCATCCCACCCTGTGAGGCTTCGAGCCACACCTGTTGGTCGCTACTCTTTACCTTCCTTCCTTTCTCTTGTCGTTCTCGCCGCTGCCGTCGTTGGTCGTGGAGCTTGCAGCTAAGTCGGCTTTACCTGGCTCCACCGCTTCTCCAACTCCACCACTTCTCTTCACTATGGAAAGGGGTATCAGGTCCGGGACTTGGCCTGATTTGTCTATGGGCGCCAGCAACTGTGGGTACAGCTGCGAAGTGAAGGGAAAAGGTGGATGGGGTGGGAGCTGATGGTGATCGGGCTAGTCGTGGTTGGCGTGAGACTCTGGCTCAGGTCGTTTATGGCCTTACTCCGACGAGAAAAGAACACACTGGACACACAAACACTTGGCACCACTTCCTTTATTGGTTTGTAATCCGGGCGTCACTGAGATACAACTCAGTTTGTTACTTCTCCATGATCTCCACCCGTTGTTTGAACACTATTTTCACTTAACAGACGATGGAGAGGGCTAGCTCCGCGTCCGGCGAGTTTAACTATTGTTACGAGACTCTTTAAAAGAACTGACTCCCTGTTTTTGCAGATTCAGAGGTCCTGCGAAAATTTGGGGAAAACGTTGTTGTCATCCTCCAAATCTCCGGGTTGGCTGGATTTAGACAATGTGGGGAGGGTTCGACAGAGTTTCTCATTCCTCCAATGGTCAGCTGTTTCGCGGCGAAAGTTGGGTTCACACGGTTTCACAGTCTTTCTGACCCGGGGTGGATTGAGAGGGTTCAGTCTCACGGTCTTTTAAGGGTAGGTCCGTGATGAATCGGGTGTTGAAAATTGGTCCCTTTCCTCTACCAATGAAACAATTTGCCGCTCCTTCCTAAAAGCGGTTTTGAACATTTGGAGAGTTATGACCGGTCAGAGGGCCATCTCTCTACGTGACAAAAGGTTCTCTCCAACGTCTTTTGGACAGATTTCTCTTTTATTAGAGCTTATGGCTCTTTCTAAAAGTAGGGAGAGAGTGGGGCTGGTTTGGGTTTCAGTCCGGGGATTGTGACCCGTCATAAACTTTACCATCTCGGAACTGCGAAAGGGTTCAGGTCCCTCTGGTTTGAGTGGGGTATTACTTCTGCTTTGATGTAGCGACAAGTACCGACAAATGTGAACAAAACATTGTAGTCCTTTGCATTGTACGGTTACAATAGTAACCTTCATTCCTCTCTCTAGTTTGAATGTACCAATATTGGGATCATGTGAACTTCTGAGGTAAGAGCAATCCTGAGTTTTTTTCATTGGTAGATCTCTGAAACATCAGCAGCATTTCTTGTTATGAAAGCGTTCGAGCATAAAATGGAAATTAAACAAAATGGCCATATAAAATGTGTATCTACATACCCATTTGATAGTAGTAACTACTACCCTGTGACATTTTGTATGGTGGTAAAACTGCAATATCTATCTAGACAGTGCTACTGTGAATTTAACTATTTAACTTGATGGCAGGAGCATCTGACTTCATCCTGAATGAGTGATCACAGGAGAAACTCACTGTAAATATGTAAAAAAACATGTTGGTAATATGCGACAATTCCTAAGTTGTATGATGCAGTGCTACTCAAACAAACTTTTTCACAAAAATGGATTACACTTTTAACCCGTTGCCGTGGTTCGTCGTGTATGTTTCGTCAGNCTGCAGACCTGGTGGTAGTTATGAAAGTACTTAAAATAGAGTGATATTACAACCATTTTCCAAAAATTATTCTTTATGTTAGATTTGCAGTCGGTCTGAATTGCCTCCTCAGTGTATATTAAATATATTGACTATCTTATATAAAAACACTTGCTACAGTGCTGCCAAGTTGAGTTTTGACACATTTATTGTGTTGAATGAGGTTGTGAGCAGTATGTCATCTGTAAAATTAAATAACAACAATTGTGACAGCAGAATTATTTGGAATGTTCATTGTGTGTGTTTGTGCATTTGTATGTTTGATAATCTCATCCTTTTAATTTCACTAATTGCAGAAAGAATGTCTCACTGAAAGAGGTTGATCTGGTTAGTGACAGAGTTAAATTGATGAACATAGCATGGTGATTTCAGTGTGTTTTGTGGATCGCCAGTTATACAAGTTTTGTTTCCTGTTTGATGTGCCATGTACTTGTACACCAGAACACTACCACTTCCAGGGGAGGGTGCAAAACATAGTGCTGGCAGCATAAGTGGACAATGTCAGCCATTTTCTGTTGCCAACAATTGTGTCATGGCTTCCAGAACGTTTTGTTTACCTTCTTTGGCCCATGAAGAATTTGTCCTGCATTTTTGTCCACTTTTTTTTTTATATCCACAACTGTAGGTTGTCTGTTGTGCTTATTTCATGCAGATTTGTTTGTATTGTCTTACAATACTGAGGAAAGATTGAATTGTAGCGACTACTGCTGTATTCTCTCTGAAGCAGTAGAAACGCATTTGTTACTGTAAGAATGGTGATTAAGTGTATCATCAGCAGACTTTCAGCAAGTGAAAATAATGGCACGTATTACAGCAGTAAAGAGAAGCCGATTTTGATACTTGGAGGAGTTAAATGAAGATTTTGGAAACAATTTTATTACCATCAGGATGTGTTAAATTGACTCCTTTCCCACACATACGTACATACATACATACATACATACATACATACATACATACATACATTTCATTTCACAAGTCCAAAACCAATGGACATGAAGGTCGTCATATGAAAAAACAAATACAAAAAATTTAAACAAACACACAGATAACAGAATAATTAAAACTAATTGTTTATGTTATGCTCCACATATTCAGAAACTGTATAAAAGGAATTATTCATAAGATATAAAGACAGCTTATTTTCAAAACTAATTCTATCCTCTTTAAGGCTTTGAATGTTTATGGGCAATCTGTTGAACAGTTTAATGGCGGTAAACATAGTAACTTTCTGAAAAGCAGAAAGATTCGAGTTTGGCAAATATAATTGCTTTCAATTTCTTGTATTCAAACCATGAACATCTAAACCTGTACAAAATTTAGTTTGATTATCAATCACAAACATCATCAACGAGAGAATGTATTTACATGACAATGGCAGTATATTCAATTTCTTAAAAATATTCCTACATGAGTCTCTAGGTCCCATGCCAGACATAATTCTTATTACTTTTTTTGTAATTTAAAAACTCTGACATTATTCGTTGAGTTGCCCCAGAAAATTATTCCATACTTAAGAATAGAGTGGAAATAAGAAAGATACACCATTTGTAAAAATTTTTTACTCATGAAATAAGATAAACTCCTAATTACATAGTATTGGTGGTTGAGATTTTGGCAAGGGCAAGGGATTTTTATTTTTTTCCGCAAAGTCCAAATTGGCTGCGAGGCCCATCCAGTGATACTGGCAACTCTTTCCTCAAGGGGTTAAGCATCCAGGGCATGAAGCTAACCACTCACATCCATCAAGTGTTGAGGTTAAGTACTGCACTGTGTTATACCCCCATTTGTCCATAAATATTAATGGTGGAGTGTTTAATTAAATTAAGCATAGGAACGGTTTTACCTTTTTGTTATTTGTGGTCAGAGAAACTCTAAGTATATGTTGTGGTCTCATCACCAGAATGCAAGGCAAAATCATGACATAAAGATAGCTAACAGATGTTCTGAAAATATGGCACAGTTCAGATATTTGGGAATGACTACAACAAATCAAAACCTGATTCAGGAGGAAATTAAGAGGAGATTGAATTCACGTAATGCTTGCTACTGCTCAGTCCAGAATCTTTTGTCTTCTTGTCTGCTGTCTAAAAACATAAAAATTAGAATATATGAAACTATAATTTTGCTTGTGGTTCTGTATGGGTGTGAAAATTGGTCTCTGACATTAAGGGAGGTTGTTTGAGAACAGGGTGCTAAGGAGAATATGAGGGCAAATCGAAAAGTCTATGCCCCTATTTTTTTTTCAGCCACAATAATACGGATACATGGAAATCAAAATACAGACAGTGTTCTAAGTACCTTTGACTATTTTTCCACATAGTCACCACCCCGGTTCAGGCATTTGTCCTATCGCACAACTAGTTTGGAGATGATGCTGTTGTAGAATTCGGCCGGTTGAGCGTGGAAGCACTGCTGGACAGCGGTGTTCGCGTCGTCGTTAGAAATGAACCTCTGGCTGTGGCTGAAAAAAAAAATAGGGGCAATGACTTTTCTATTTGCCCTTGTATTTGGATCCAAGAGAGATGAAGTGACAGGAGACTGAAGAAAACTGCATAATGAGGAGCTTCATAACTTGTACTCTTGACCAGATATAATGAAAATGAGCAAGTCAAGAAGGCTGAGGTGGTCAGGGCATGTAAGTCATATGGTGGAGGAGAGGAATGCATATAGGATATTGGTGGGAAAGCCAGAAGGAAAGAGACTATTAGGAAGACCAAGGTATAGGTGGGAGGACAATGTTAAAATGGTTCTTGGAGAGTGAGTGACTAGTTGTGGTCATGATAGTGCTTAGAGCATTGCAATATTGCTTTGGGGCGGAGCAGAGGAAGTTGGCAACTGGTGAGCCTTATGTTGGAGGTGGAAAACAGGACCTAACATGAACTAAAGAAAATTATTACTGAACAAACCAGTATTCAGACAAAATAGCTATGGATGGAAAGTTGTTGGCAAAATTAACAAGGCCAAAAATATATTGACTGAACATAATAAAAAGTGGACAAGTTGTCCATGTACATAATGTCTGAGAGCCATGTCGTGTTGCTACTGTTTTGTCTGCCAGTAAAGTGAAGGGCTGCAAGCTCTCCCCTAGCCTTGCACATCTTTAAGAGAAAGCATGCAATACAAAGAATTAAATGAGAATGAAGTTTCTGAGAGTAAAATTAGGGCTGTGTGCCACAAAATATTGTGAAAGCAGCTCTTACTTTTGACATTCAGCTCACTGTTCAAGAGTCTCTTGCAGCAGTAATTTTGTTCCAGGCTTAAACAGAAGTTGGCTAAGTAAATCTTCAAATAAATGAGATTCACCGAGTCAGATTTTTCTTAAAATGTACACTTCATAGTGTTTTCTGATCTGCACATAAAAACACCGTTTCCAGTTATCAAAATGAATAATTCTTCACGATTACAGTATACCCGTTATTTCAGATTTGTGTGTGTGTGATCATGATAAGTTGGATGTAAATTAATTTGTTCGTAGTTGCCATATTGAATTCTTTCTATAAATCAAATGCTTTAGGAATGTGGAGTATGTGTTTACTTTGATTGTACTGCAGGGTGATTCAGTTGGAGGAGGCCCCAAATTAATAATCATAAACTGTGGTAATTTATCGATTAAAACAAAACTTGTTGGGTATGTACCTTCATAGAAGTGGAGATAATTGGGTTACACATGATGTTGAAATTGGTTTCCTTCCATCTGGAGACACAGGCACGATGACACGATGTTGCATGTTGATAGAAATTATTCCACTTCACGGTATGTGGAATCACAAACCAGGCAGTCGGGCACCAGATCAGTTTTGCAAAGTACATAATGTTACAAAGCTTCATTTCCATTGGTAAATTATTGCATATAGCTCAGTATAGTGATGGACTGGGTGGCTGGGTTTCAGTTCCTGGCAGGGGCAAGAAATTGTTCTGTACTCCACATTATCCAGACTGGCTGTGGGTTCCACCCAGCCTACTGTCCATTGGACACCAGGGGCTCTTTCCTTGGCTGTGAAGCAGCCAGGACATGAAGTTGATCACTCACCGCCATCTAGTGCCAAGGTGAAGAATGATGGAGTTATACCTCCACTACCCCATGGTGTGGTGCTTGATTGATTGAGCATAGGGACAACTTTATTGTTCTATAATTATTAATTCGGAGCTTCCTTAATTTAATCACTATGTATGCAGGGAAATGACGAAGGAAGAAACTGTTATTTTCTGTTTACTGTTGGTGTACACTTCATGAGATTTTCAAGATTGGAATTTATGTTGTCAAGGCTACAAAGCTTCCTTCATGGTTACAGCTTTCCTATCTGTGTTTTCAAGTTTACGTATATGATCATTATACTGTAAATGCTGGATGTTATATGAATTTGTTAATGGTAGCCATATTGAATTATTTCTATAGTATTTTCTTTAATATTTTTAATGTGTATGATTGCTTTGGTTTAACTAGGGGAAGTACAAAAAGATAAAATGTTACCACAATTTCAGGTTCTTATGACAAAAATTGTTAATTAATTCTGTGTTCAGGAATGTGACACCGTATAGTTTGGTAGATAGGTATCATGGTAATGGGAAGGGAGAACCAGGAATAGGGGACTCCCCCTCCCCCTCTCTTATCCCTTCTTCCCCATTTGTCTCACTTTTCTGTCTTGGAGGTGCAAGCAGCAGGTTTGCTCTGATATGTCAGTACCTGTTTGCCAGACTACATGATGTCATCACAGAAGACCGTAACCTCAATAGAAATACTGTTACTTCCTAGTTGCTGTGAATGTAAGGAGACTGGTGTATGTGGCATTGTGAAGCAGATGTTAAGAGTAAAATCACCAGAAGTTGCACTGGAAGAATATTGTCATGATCTGTTTCATGTGGTGCTCACTTGTCAAGTCACAAGGTTGGTGCTGAATCTTGGTACCAAACAGGTTTGTCTAGCAGAATGCTCTGCATTTACATTCAGGAAGTGCATGGTTTGAGTCTCAGCCAGGACATTGTCTTTCCTGGCTGAGATTTTGCCATATTCTTCTTTGATCCCTTAGGTGTATGCTAGGATAGTACTTAAATTAGGCCACTTCCATATCCTTTCCATTTCATTTACCGTCCCTCCGTTTGATGCTGTATAGTCAGTGACAATAACATCAAATAAACTACCAAAAAGGAGTAACGATGATAATGAAGCATGGCAAGAAGTGGAGTGTTTTGGGAACAATGTTCAGTGCAATTTCAGTGCCATTTTATTATCTAATATCCAACATTTTGAATAAAATAACATATTTTTGTAGCTCAAATGGCAAAGAATGTATGTGTATATAGTATTTAATGTAAACATGTTAAATTAATAAAATTAACATATAAGAATCCCTCCTGTGAAGAGAAGACAGGGATGAGAGAGTGCATGAGAAAATGGCAAGACTCAGCCCTGTATCAGGATTTGAAGCCAGACGGTGAAGGAAAAAATCATTGAATGTAAGAGTTGAAGATAAAGTACGCATTACATTTGTTTATCGATGGAAGACAGAAGTTGTACTTGTTTTTGAACTTAATAATAGAGGTTTGAAGAAACTGTCAAGTTTTGTCCTGCCTTCGTAAGTGCCGTGTGTCTTTTAAAGTACTTGGTGTACTCAACTGTGAACAGAGTTTTTCATATTTCATTCTGGATTAACTGTAAATAGATTGACGAGGGTTTGCTGTACTGAAAAATGAACTCTTGGTGTGCGCCAGTACTGTTATTCGAGATCTGTACTTTTTTTTAATGAAAAGCTTGGATAGCTGAGTCTGAACTAGCAACTAGACTATGAGCTGGATGATCTGGGTTCTAATCCCAGCAGTGGCAGGAGATTTTTCCATTCTTCAGAGAGTCAAAACTGGCTCTGATTTCCAGCCAGCCACCTATCCAGTGGATACTGGGGGCTCTGTTGCTGGGAATAAAGCACCAGTGGCATGAAGCTGACTACTCACCTTCATCTGTTGCCAGTGCTATGAATGACGGAGCTTTACCGCTGCTCCCCTGTATGCCTTCATACCATAGTGCTTAATTAAATAAGTACAGGGAAATTTTTATATGTTGAATTTATAATTATTAAAGACCTCCCCATATAAAAAAGAAACTGTGGTTTTAATACACAAGCAAACTATCGACCAAGCGACCGCCACTTGTCAGCGAAGTTAGTGCCAACTTTAGTGGATAGAGGGTGTCACGTGGCCAGCTCAGCGAATCCCCATGCCTGTTAATTTCGGTTTTCTGGACCGTAGCCACCATTTCCTTGAAATAGCTCATCAGTTATCCTCACGAGGCTAAGTGGACCCTGTTCCAGACCCACTACTCAGAAAATCTGGTAGTGCAAGGAATCGAATCCAGACC
This sequence comes from Cryptotermes secundus, assembly GCF_002891405.2. Classification (NCBI taxonomy): domain Eukaryota; kingdom Metazoa; phylum Arthropoda; class Insecta; order Blattodea; family Kalotermitidae; genus Cryptotermes; species Cryptotermes secundus. Next base: position 216,333 of record NW_019720567.1, read on the forward strand.
TCTGGATCGGTAGGCAGGAACTCTGACCACTAGACCACAGAGGCGGTTGATCTTCCCATATAGACTGACATATTTAAAAGAAAACAGAATAAGTTATTTCTAGCATATTTTCTTTATCCACAATTTTTCTTTACTATTCGATTTCTTCTCCGTTTAACACCCTGAAGTATGGTGATGACTATATGTACTACCTGCTTTATAATACAAACACATTGTATTTTGCTCACTGAATATATGCATAGGTTTTGCATAGGGGTGAAATGGCTTTACTGAACTAGGTACACACACTAGAGCAGTGGAACAGCCTAGGGGAATTAGCATCACATTAAAAGGAAATTTACCATCTGGTCTTGTGAATTTACTCCTGCAAGTATCATTGTTGGGAATGATAGTTGACACCTTAAGGCAGTGGAAGTAGCTTCTTCAAAATGAAGCACTCTTGAACTAGATAGGTGCTGTGTGTCTGGGTCTACCCCAATTTCCACCCTTAGTTTCATGATTGGTTGAATAAACATCAGTATTTTCCCTACCCAGAATTAATTGGTTTGCCTTTATGATAGAGACAGTATTATTATTATTATTATTATTATTATTAGAGGGGTGGGTTTCCCCATGCACTTAGACCAGTTATTGGTCCATTGTGCGTCCCCCTTTAATTTCTACTGTCGCCATACCGTACCGGTTGGAAAGCGTGCTATCAGTCCCGTTCAGCCAATGAGGTCGGCCGTCGGTAGTGATATTTCCCCCATCTACCAGAGGCATTGGAAACTACTTGGGCAGGAAATTGTTTCCTAAGAGGTCTCCTAGAGACATGAAGATCTTTTATGTGCCGTAAGTCTACGACACGGGGCCCATGGCTTAAGTCCCTCCCGGAGGACTTGTTCCCTGAAATTTTCCACCCTTAAAAATTCCACGACCTCCGCCGGGTTTGAACCCGCGTACCTTGAGTCATGAGGTGGGAACGTTAACCCTAGACTACAGAGGCCACTCATAAAGAGTATATTTTATATGAAGTGTGAAAACTTAATTTTTAAATACTATTCAGATGTACTTCAAGCTTCACAGGGTTAAAGGCCAAAGATTGGCTACTGCAGTTTTGATTGACATACTGCTGTGTGTAGGGAATGCTTTCTTGTGATATTTTCATCATCTGCCTTGTCAGTTTTCTATCACTTTGGTGTCTTCACTGTGGTTAATGGAAGATTTAAGCTTAGTCTGGTGCTACAGGCTATGTAGTTCTTGGAAAATTGGAATGTAATTGGTTTCATAGGAAACCCCAATTTTCTGTTCCCTTGAGAAAATCGTGCTTAATGTTCTTCAAACTTGGTGGAATGATTTCAAGTGTTATGAGATGACGTCAAGTTTCTTCCCCACTTCAACAAATACATTCACAGCTTTGTCAATGTCTTCATCTGAATGACTCGTGGACAGCTGGACCCGGATTCTTGTCTTTCCGTTAGGAACCACTGGATAGCTGAATCCAATCACATAGATTCCTCTTGCTGGAAAAAGATAGAAATTAAGCAGCATCTAATATTAACATTATGAAAGGTTGTCCGTTAGATTTATTCATAAATAAGCAATGTTATGCCATCACACAAGCTTTACTTTCTCAGCTGTAGCCTGTTCCACTGTTCGTTTTGGTTGAAATTAACTGGTTTCAAATGGGAGTAATACCCAAAGTTAAGCATTTACATCCTGGTGCTGTGAAACAGTTTAATAATTTGATTTGTTTCATTCTTGTCCGTCACACTAACAATATTGTAAAAGATAAAACAACTCTGTCCAGTGTGACTGTTGAAGAATTGAAGTAGTAAAATCTTCAACAGTCACACTAGATGGAGTTGTGTTATCTTTTATAAGTTTAATACAGATGGGGCTGCAACTCACCAAGCATTTCATCTGCAAATACACTTGCCAGGCGTTCTTCATATAGCATAACTGGGCAGATGGGATGGTCGCTGCCACCAATTGTGAAACCAGCTTTGGTCATCGCATCTCGAAATCGTTTTGTGTTGTGTCTCAGACGTTCAGCAAGGTTGTTGCTGTTTAAGACAATGTCGAAGGCCTATGAGCAGTTTACAACATGAAAATGGGATAAATGATTTGTTTATTAGCCATCTGTGCAAAACTAATAAGACAATATAATATTAACACACACACACATCAGGGTGCCAACTTAAAAAAAGTAAAGGGCAACAACTGAGCCGTAGAAAGAATAACCTTTACTTTAATTAAACTAAATCAAATGAAAGAGTTAACTGCAATGCTGACCTTAATTCCTGCAGCTACAACAGGTGGAGGAAGGCTATTTGAAAAGAGATATGGTCGCCCTCTCTGGCGCAGTAAATCAATTAACTCCTTTGGTCCTGTTGTATAACCACCAGATGCACCGCCCATTGCCTTCCCCAGGGTAGAGTTGATGATGTCAACTTTACCAATTATGTTATGGTATTCTTCTGTCCCTCTGTGAACACATATTCATTGGTTAAGAAAGATGCAACACTTCACTGCTTTACAAAATGCATGTATGTATGGCTTTATCAGGGGTTGCAGCACATCAAGGTTTGGGCCTCACTTGTGGCTTCATCTTCATGGATTCATAGTAAGTTATCCTTTCCTCCTGCCTCCCTCTGTAACTAGATGGTGCAGAGTCATGTTTGAGATGCTAATAGTTATGTAAGATGAGAAGGGGATGCTAAAAAGAATACAAAATAATTGACACCAGGTTAAGTAACATTGATGGATTAGGGTTGGTTCGGTGACCGCACAGTTTGACTTTGCCCTCTTACTGCATAGTACATCAATAAGGGGAGGCATGAATATGGCCACATACATTCACCACATCAACCGTGATGATGGAGACCAAGGAGATCTCTGAAAGTTGGATTTTAGTTCAGCATTGACATGGCTGATCACCCAAGAAGATTTTAGCACATGCTAATTCTTGTTCAGGTTGTCAAAGAATTTCACTGTCCTTTATGGAACTCACAAGGTTTATTACCATGCTTATTCATGAGCACTGGCAACTGGACCTCATATTGATGCAGAAGAATCCATTCAACAACTTCATGCATTTGGGGAGAGATTTTATGATGCTGTGCAGTAGGTAGGCTATATAGTGTTGAATGGTGGAATGACTGACAAATGATGAATTCGAAAGTAAGCAGTCATGACATAATTGAGGTACTCTCCCAGTGTCTTAATGAAGGGACTGAGCAAAACTGCGAAAAACGGTCGGTTGGATGATGTCCTGTGCAAGATTCAAAGCAAACATCTCCCAAATAAAAGTTGAGAGCATTACTGTTATACCAAACCCCGCTGTTGTATGCCCTTTGGTTTTGTAAGAATGAGATGTATTGTTGTCATGCAATTTTGGGTGACTATAGCAATAAACTGGAGCGTTAATGCTTTGCTTGAATGTAAGTTATATTGAAAGTCATGAACAAGGAAGCTGTGAACCATGTAAATTCTGAAGAAAGTTGTCTTCTGGGTTTAGGCACCGTGTATTCTTCGTTTTGGCCGACGTTTCGGAGGAACGTACTAGCTACTGCTCTCCGCAGCTATTCAACTGCTCTGAAGATGGAGGCGCTACGTTCCTCCGAAACGTCGGCCAAAACGAAGAATACACGGTGCCTAAACCCAGAAGACAACTTTCTTCATTGTCATCGCCGTGAAAACCTCAAAACTTACATGTAAATTCTGATGATATTTTGTTGCAGATGTGTGAAATGTAGTATACAGGAAGTGAAGACCATGGTATGAAATCTTATATAACAAATGATGAAACTTCATAATGAATTCTGAACGGGTATTACACTAGTATTTTAATATTATCCTCGAATGTTTGCCAGCAGCCTTCCTAGTTATCTCCCTTGAGGTTTAAAGGTTTATTAATGCCATCCAGTATGATTGATAAATGTTGTGTTTTTCCAATCTTTCATCCTTTACGTGTTCTGGTCATAGTGACCATCTTCAGAAGGACTATCAATCAGTCACATTGGATGATTTATACTGTTACTAGTGTGATGGACCAAGAAGAACCAAGTCAGATTTATCCCTTAAGGTCTTTCAAATAATTGTAGCTAGTTGTGTTTAAACACTGCTCTGTGTATACATTGTGGTGGTTATATTAAATTACATCTCCCAAAAGTAATGAAATATCACTTCTTTAGCAAAAGAGCATAAGCTATGGTTATTTGATAATGAAGTACTGATGACAGTATTTGGGTGTAAGAGAGAGAAAATAACAAAAAGATGGAGAAAATTACTGTCAGATAATGTGGTGCTTCATAATTTATTCTCTTCAAACAATATTGCTTTTAGTGTATTCAAATTGAGGAAGATATGTATGGGATATGTGACTTGAAAAAACAGATTTGGACAGTTGAACTGGACACTGCCATGCTGGCATAACAAGCTTGATCTGTTATACATGTCACAGGTTCACCATTCAGTTGTTGAAAACAGTGATACACATCCACACAGTTATGCAATATATATTCATACCTTCCTGTCTTACCAAAGAAGCCTGTAGCATGAGCTTCATCAACAAACACCAATGCATTGTACTTATCACCAAGTTCACATATCTTGTCAAGAGGAGCAATGTCCCCGTCCATTGAGAACACGCCATCTGTTACAATCAACTTGAGTCGAGCATTTTTCTCTTCCCTCAGGCGCTGCTCAAGATCTAAACACAAATTTTTAATGTTTCATTATTCTCCTCTTATGAGAATTATAGCAGAACGAACTTTGGAGATAGATGAACTGTGTGCTTGCTTTATAGACTGGCAGAAGGCATTTGACCGTGTAAATTGGACCAAATTAATGCAGATCCTAAAGGAAACAGGTATTGATTGGCGTGAAAGAAGATTGATTAGTAAATTGTACATGGGTCAGAAAGTTAGAGTGTGACTGGACAGAGGGGTGATAAGAAGTGTGAAGATTGGAAGAGGAGTTCGACAAGGATGCTGTTTATCACCAGTTCTGTTCAACTTTTACAGCGAATGCCTTACCAAAGAAGCTCTGGACAGGCTTGGAGACTTCAAATTAGGAGGGCAAATTATCAAACTGTGAAATATACAGATGACCTTGTGTTAATGGCCAAGGAAGAAACTGTGCTACAGGGTATGACTGATAGACTAATCGAAATTGGAAGGTGCTATGGCATGGAAATGAATGTGGAAAAAACAAAAGTAATGAAAATTTTGAGACAACCAACCCTGGTCACAATAAAGATAGACCAAAAACAACTGGAGAATGTGAAATGTTTTAAGTATTTGGGTAACTTATTAACAGATGATGGAAGGTGTACGTGTGAAATTAAATCTAGGATTGCCGTGGCAAAAGCAGCATTTAGCAAGCAGAAGAATCTTTTTACCAGCAAATTGGACTTAAATTTGAGAAAGAAACTAGTGAAATGCTACATTTGGAGAATTGCTTTGTATGGGGCTGAAACTTGGACACTTAGGGCAGTAGATCAGAAACACCTGGAGAGCTTCGAAATGTGGTGTTGGAGAAGGATGGAGAAGATCAGTTGGACCGATTATGTGAGAAATGAAGAAGTGTTAATTAGAGTCAGTGAGCAGAGGAATATCGTACATGAAATAGGAAAACTGAAGGCTAATTGGATTGGTCATATCTTATGCGGCAACTGCCTTCTAAAAGAAGTTATTGAAGGAAAGATAGAGGGGCGGATAAAAGTGACCAGAAGACGCAAGAAGATGCTGGATGACCTTGGGGACAGAAGAGGATATTCTCATTTGAAGGAGAAAACCCTAGATCTCATTAAGTGGATGAACTGTTTTGGAAGAGACTGTGGACATGTCGTCTTGACAGATTACAGATGAATGAATGAATTCTCCTCTTCATGGGGCTAAAGGGTGGCCAGTCTGTGCATAAGGCTGACAACCTCACCGCCATCTGTGAGCCGATTGTCTAGAAAATGGGGGAGCCTTGACATCTCACAAACCTATGGGCCTCCAAGGCCTGTTACAGGGATAGCTTTACCTCTACCTTTACTACATATGAGTAGTTCAGACATGCTGTGAAAATGTGACCAACAGTGAAGTACGAGTAAATTCAGAGGACATCTTGCAGCTTCTTGTAATCAGACTCATGAAACATCCAGCTTAACATTTCTGCTCTCCAGCACTGTGTGTTCTCAGATCTTTTCTGTTCATTATCATACTTTTAAAGACTGTTGTATCTCATATATATCCATTCCCCCATACGCCTTCATGGCATAGTGCTTAATTAGTTAAGCACAGTGACAACTTTACCTTATCTCGTATGTATATATATATATACGAAGGGGGACCCAAAAATAACCGGAAACGACCTGTTGCGCGCACATGCTTTGTAGTTACGAGTTGTGCTGCTAGGTGGTGTTAGCTGGGGGTCTCCCGCGACTGTTAGTGAGCTGGCGTCAGTCTGAGTTAAGTGGTTTGTCTGTGGTGCTCTGTTGTGTGCGTTCCTGTTTCAACCCTTTGGCGATTAGTGAGATGGCCGACCAGAAGGAACAAAGAGTGTGCGTGAAATTTTGCTTTCTGTTAGGGAAAACTGCACTTCACTCTTCAAGTCGCGGCAAACATTCACGCGGTTTTCTCTTTGGTCATCTCCGAGCAAGCGAGGAACAAATTTTGCAGACACCCGTCTCATGTGCAAACCTTCGGTTAAAATTCGCTGGACCGTGCTCCATGAGATGTTCGTTTCCTCAGAAAGTTGGTCAATGGTCTTTCGACGATCTTCATCAATTGCACGTTTGATTTTGGCAATGTTTTCGTCATTTCTTCCTGTCGAAGGACGCCCGGGGCGTGGCATGTCTTCTGTTGACATGTTGCCAGATTTGAAACGGGAAAACCACTCGTAGACCTGTGATTTCCCCAAAGCATCATCATTAAAGGCTTGCCGATGCTTCCCAACAGTCTCGGCTGCAGTTTTCCCTAACAGAAAGCAAAATTTCACGCACACTCTTTGTTCCTTCTGGTCGGCCATCTCACTAATCGCCAAAGGGTTGAAACAGGAACGCACACAACAGAGCACCACAGACAAACCACTTAATTCAGACTGACGCCAGCACACTAACAGTCGCGGGAGACCCCCAGCTAACACCACATAGCAGCACAACTCGTAACTACAAAGCATGCGCGCGCAACAGGTCGTTTCTGGTTATTTTTGGGTCCCCCCTCGTATATAAGGAAGTAATAAGAGTTTTTGGATGCAACTAACAATAATTTCAACTAGTCAATTGTAGCAACGAATGACAAGAATCCTTCAAAATTTATATAGTTCTCTTGTCAATAGATTTTGCACAATTCATCCAATTCTATTATCGGATTAAAATGATTATCTATAGTTTGTGGTTGCCATCTTATTTGTCCGAGATGAATAAAATTATCATGTAAACTGTACATATTTTTCAGAAAAAGTTACATTTCAGTGGGATTAAAAGTTTCTAAAGCTCCAGTCACTTATAAAACGATTTAAGAAAACTAATTCTTTTCACAGCTTTCAGAATAATTTTTCCAGCACTGTTTGACTCTTATTTATGATTAATTTAGGCTACGTCAGTAATACTCAGCCACTGGTGTACTGGATTTTTTAAGTTTTGGTACACTGTACTGATAGAGGATCATTATTAAAAATATAAACTTAACAGGTTGGTCTGGCAGTAATGCTTTAACTTGTATCTGGGCGGTCCTCAGTTTGAATCCCAATTGGGACACCAGATTTTTTATTTTTCTCACACCTGGACAAGTGCTAGGATAGTTCATTGGTTATATCATCATCAGTTCCTTTCAAATCGTCAGTACCTGACATATTCAGATGGAGGTAACGATGTTTCCTTGCTTTGCATAGGCGTAGTCCATCAATGATCGATGCATGATTTAGTTCATCAGAGAACACAGCATCTCTGTCTGTGAGCAGAACCTCAAATATTCCAGCATTAGCATCAAAACAGCTTGGATACAAAATGGCATCATCACGCCCATGGAAGTTGGCGATTTTGTGCTCCAGCTCCTGCAGTTGTCATTACAGAATTATAATTTGAACATATGAAATTGTAAACATCTAGAGCCAGGTTCATGTAAGGTGGGATGGGACATCTACACAGACACAGGGAAGGCCATTGTTTAGGGAGCGTTTCAGACTAGACCATAACAAGAGTGGGTTAATGCAGCAATTAAAAAAGTCTGGAAAAAACTTTTGCATGTTTTCTTCCACATGCTTCACAGTGAGGTTAACAAGAACTATAAATTAATAATTACATAGTTTAGTGATACTTTTCTGTGTATAATTTCCACTAATGCAGATTTAAAATACTCTATCATACTATAGACCCAATGCTAAGCAGGGACTAAATAGCGGCCATTGTTAGGTAACACCTGCAACATTCACCCACACAACAATAGAAGGACGGTGTTTTCTGAAGTGTGCACCACATCCATTTCTGGGCAGTGGCTCTCTAACCACGTTTATAGCAAGAGATATGAATGTAACAATAAGAAAACTGCGTTTTCTATGTGGTACATGCTGAGATGTTATAACCGGGACAGTTGGAGCAATGAGTACCTATCCTTACCTCACAACCAAGGTCTCACACAAATTATATTTGTAGAAAATTCTTGAGAGAACATGAGAAATGAGATACACTGAGTTTATGGAAGTTATGAGAAGAGATGGGAAGTCTGGAGACTTCAAGAGGTGTGGACATGCTGGCATGTGACACACACCTGCACTCAGTTTGTATGACAGTATGAGTACTGTTAGTCACTACTCCTTTCTGTGAATACTAGTGGATGCTATAGTTGGCGTTTGTTTCTGTAAGTACTGTTGGTATCTGTGAGTACCATTGGTTGCTAATGGTTACTGAAGTTACTGTCAGCTTTTGTGCTACTGATTACTATGAGAGTTAATATTTATTTCCAGCTGACATATTAGCCATACATGGAAATTTGTATGTTTCACTTCATATATTAATTAGTAGAATTAATTTACTTGAACTATGATGCAGGAATCAAATCTTATAGATAAGCATGAGCTATTAACGCTGAGAACTGACCTTGTGGATGTCTTGAGTCCCACAGATGAAGCGAACAGAGCTGAGCCCTGCTCCATACTTCTGCAGTGCTGCTTGTGCTGCAGCTATGATATGAGGGTGGCTCTGCAACAGGTCACATTCACATAATCAGCAGGGCTAGATTTGGAACATTTGATGGGCCTTCAAATTGCAAATTAATAACCACAATTTGACAAACACCAAGTCCCATAGTTCCTAACATCACAGTACGTAATTTTTAACAATATTATCCTTCTTCTGTACACACCATGCAAGTGATGTTCGATTATATGATCATTTATTTATTAATCACAAGGTCACTCTTACACACTGGACATTAAATTATTATAACACAGTATGTCTTGACCATTATGTGATCTTCCATACATGGTTACATGTGTTGTGTTTTATTCCATGAATTGATTTGCTGTCACGGTGCACAGACATTATAGATAACAAGGGTACCCCCTTGCTTTGAAATTACTAATAGAATTAAAATTAGGTTGAAATTAGAATAGGAGCCAGTGTTATTATTAAGATTGATGTTCATCTAAATATTGATATTTGAGATTTTTATTCGGCTGCTTCTTGTGTGCATATTGAAATTGTAGATTATTGTAGCCTATTCACTGTTGCTCTACATGAGTGTTCTAAATACTACCGTTTGTTTCATCACCTGAGGTACCACCTAGCTGTCAGTCAGATTTACTTATGTTCACAGAAATTTATTTTCCAGAAATATATTGTGTTGCTTATTGAAACAAGCAGGTGATCAAGAAATTTATAATAGTTTCTGTGACATGAGAGGACATCAAGTCCTCTAAATGAGAAAATGTGCAAATAACTGTGATGGCTGGATAATGAGCGCAATTAAGCTCATTTAGATGTATACTGTTTAATTTCTAAAGCAAATAGTCATACAATTTCAACAGACTAAACCCATGCTGTAGTAAGAAAAAATATAACTTTGCATCTGAAGTGAGTGGACTCACCCCATACTTGTGTATCCATTATCACATTATAACATTTTGAACTAATTGGCGAGTGTCCTTGAAGGACATTACCCCGTATGACCTTCCCCCTCCCCCACCTGCCACTATCGATTCCCCTGGTTCCTATTTTGAACCAGGCGAATCAACTGAACATTCTTCCATGCTACTTCTTCAGAATGCGTTTTGTTATTAGATCATGATCTTTTGGAATGTGATGCTATGCAGCTTGATGGATAGGTATGAACATTTCAGAGGAATTTATCTGCCAAACTCCACGGTGTCACATTCCACAAGACAGTAATGTAATTCTGACTACAGCAAGAGCCTGAAAACTTGCATTTTAATACTGTCCTCCCATATGCACCTCAGGCTGGGGTGCTTGACCAGAATAATATGTTGTGGCATATCTGCTGAAAGCCAGGAATATGAAGCTGGCACAGACAGCCGTTGCTAGGGAACATCATGGTAACAACACGTAACCTGGTTTCTTCTATGTGGTCATCACCAATACATACATTACTCAACAGTAAAGGAACTGTGGGAAGCAGTGTTCCCTGTGGATCCGTGCAGGGGCTATATCTGGAGAATTGAAACATGACACTGTTTCTAAACACATACATGTCTAGGGTAGAACACAAATCTTGGTCATGGATCTCGAGGAGACTGAAGCCAAGAATTACTGTGCTGGCGAAGACCAGCAGCAATCTGACTGACTCACTGACTGACCAGCTGAGTCAGTCAAGAGGTGAATAGTCTGCACTTAGCGGATGGGAGACAGATCCATCGGAGGTCGTCACAGAGAGTCATCCCAAGAGTAGGCATCAGAGGTGGAGGAGCCCCTAATGTTGTAAGTCGCTGCATAGAAACCCCAAGTCTAGTTGTGAGATAGGCACCATACAGTAAGGAAAGAAGGCACTGAACACGGAAGTTGAGGAATTTACAGCATTGGTAGCCATTACCAAACAACTGGTGTCAACGCAGCAGACTGAAAAGAATTAGTGCGTGCCGTCGTGAACTGTAAAGTGTGTGAATTGGTGACACAGTTATGATTACTTGTAATCATGAGTCTTAAAGAGTCCACTAAGTCCACTTACCAGTCGAAATCCAATCTATAGTAACTTATCACGTGACAGTATTTTCCAAATGTATTTGCAGGTTTAATTTATTACAAATATAAGTCTGTAATTCAAGGGAGAAACCTGTTACATGAGGTAAATATTCATATTGCAGTCTTCTGGGTTATGACACTTTGTGGTCTTGTAGGTGGGATATGTGTTGCCTTATTCTTTGGTGTTTACCCTAATCTGAATAAATCCTATTGTTGCAGAGATAATTTTAGTGTTACCCTAACCCAGTCGCAGAAATATGTTTCAGTTTTAGATTAGCAGCTGGTGACTTGTACTTGACTCACCGCAAGCCCCAGATAGTTGTTGCTGCAGAAGTTGAGAATCTCGAGCTGCTGATGGCCTACCACTGTTATCAGTGATCCTTGTTTGGAAGTGATCACACGCTCTGACTTCCATGTGCCTGAGTCCTTTATCTTGCCAATTTCCTCCCTTGCTATTTCTCGCAAAGAGCTGATGCAGTGGGCCCGACGATAAAGTACTGGCACACATCTTGGTACTGTAGAGATGAAATACAAGTATTAAAAGCACACATCATTAGTGTTGTGCAATTTTGGGCTCTAAAGAATTTGTTCTTTTAGATATAATACCATCTGTATGTGCCCACAATGTCAAAGTATAAAATGCCTGATTCAACTAAATCAGCTACATCTTTGGGTCTCGTATTATGATATGGCTAAAAAAATCCAAATATATGTTTTTATTGTAATTATCATATATTATTCTGATGCCCTTAACTTATCTGCAGTGTAGAATATAGAAATCGTAATTGTATTGAAATTTTATAACTTAAAAATTACCTTTGTTTGTTCGATTGTTATTTTATGTGTTCTGTGTTCAGCAAAAATTATATGCAAATTTCAGACCGCAGCATTCCCCTTTATATTGTCTTGCCTACCAAAACAAGAATGGAAAGAGAAATCCTTTCTCGAGAACAACATAGTTTGTATATGCATTATTTACTCCCTGACACTTTTGAGTTCATATTGGAATGTACATTTCATAAAGTTCAGAAATTTCTTCCATAGTTCCTTTGGTTGCTGTCTTTAATATGATACTGTCTCTCTCATGGTTCCTATTGTTAAAATGCTTCCTATGATTATCATAGTTACTGCTAGTTGCTACAGTACATAATTCCAGTAATGGCGCTAGTGCCATGACCACACCAAAAGTTCGTGTATCTATCACATTGTTATTAATGACTGTAAAGTTGTACCTGTGCTTAACTAATTAGGCACTACACCATGAAGGCGTATGGGGGAGTGGATGTATAGATCCACAGTTTCTTGACCTCGGCACTAGTTGGAGGTGAGTGGTTAGCTGCACGCCCCGACCGCTTTACCCTCGGTACCCATTGGATAGGAAGTTGGACGAATCCCAGAGCCAGTGTGCACGACGTGGAGAAGTGAAAATTCTTACACCCACCGGGACTTGAACTCCGACCCCTCAGTCGCCCAGCCCATAGCCAGTCGCTATACCGACTACACTATCCCGGCTCACTTATTAATGAATGTAGGAAATTAAAAGCTACGAATTGCCCCCAGTGATATAACGGATATAACCATCTCTTGCGCAATGCCCAAACAACGCACAATAATACACATTATTCAATGGGATCTCACGAAACTTATGGTCACAGCACATCAAAATTTTTATTCTTTAAATCAAAATATTTTGCGTAGTCGCCATGTTACTTTCTATTCTTCAGCAAACTTAATACAATTTTCAAAATTGGTTGCTTTCACGAGATGTAACACCATACAAAATTTTATATTCGTGAAAGACATATCAAGTAGTAGGACCTACGAACCGTTGGTTTATATCTTGGAAGTGTTACGATGCACAAGAAAAATTTATTTTAGTAATGCCTTTTTTTTTTTAATTCCGGTGGACGTGTTTATACTAAGAGGGGCCATGGAATATTCTCAGATGTTAACGTGGATTTCAGAATCTCTTACGTGGGCGCATTTTCAGGCAGTGATCAACATGTTAGCCTGTTATATGATATAGACTCCATCCTAAGTGCAACAATTTGTTGTAGGTCTTTCGTCTTGTTTTCTTTTACACTACATGTTTCGGCCGCAAACGGCCATCATCAGGTGTATACACTCACGTAGCTGTTACACTGCACTTAGTTTAAAATTTAAAACACCGGTCTTCCCAATTGTTCCCTTCGTCGTCGCTAACAGAATCTACTTCGCTGATATTTGTCTGATTCGTACATTATCTTTGTTACCTACACACGTCAATTTTGACTTTCATGAACTGGAACTTTTAAATCCTCAGTTCCAATTTTAAAAAATCCTTTAAACTTTTTTCTAAATTTTAAAATTTTTAAAAGTGCCATTACTCTGCATTTACTACATAAACTTAGAAAGTGGCAGACGCAGTCAGAAATTTTGGGAAGCATTTCTGTAGCTCACAATGATTGTGCCCTTGACTGTTGGAGAATGCTATAAAAAAGGGGACCGTCACGATGGTTAGCTCGTATTGGTAAGCACCTGATTTAAATTTCGGGAAAGGTTGGCACAGTATAATCTGAGATACTGACATCACAGTAAAATAAATAAAAAACAAGACAGACTGCCTGTTCCTCCCGGACACCGACAGAGTGACTCATGGAGCAGAGCCCTTCTGGAGGAGCCGCCAATTCTGCAGCTACTCAAGAATTTCCCAGCATTTTATGGAACCCGAAGGTTCATTATCGTGTTCACAAGAGCCCTCCACTGGTCCCTATCCTGAGCCAGATCTATCCAATCCATACCATCCTATCTCTCTAAGATCCATTCTAATATTGTCCACCCACCTACATCTTGGACTTCCTGTGTACCTCCCGGACACAGATCCGGAAATTTCAACGCCTCTGGTACAAAACCAGAGGCGCTCCAGTCAGGGCTGTAAGTGGGCATAGCTGAGGGTTGACGGTGTCTGTTTAGTTCCAGAACCCTTTTCTTAAAAGAAGCAATTATCACTGCAGAAAGACGTTCCTTGCAGTACGTGTAGACAATTCCAGGAGCTGCATTGTAACAGTTGTCTTCAGAATATGTGTTAAGTCGGGCCGCGTCATAGCTCAAGCGGTTAGTCGCTGGCTTCCCACCGTGGCGGCCCGGGTTCGATCCCGGGCCTGGTCAAGTGAGATTTATGGTGGACAAAGTGGCGTTGGGGCAGGTTTTCTCCGAGTACTTCGGTTTCCCCTGCCAATCTTCATTCCACCAATTGCTCCACAATCACCCTCACCTATCATCTGGGGCTGGTACAATAGGCCAGAAGTGGCGGCAGTACAAGGGACTTAGTCCCACCCCACTGGCAATAAAAAGTGTTATGTCATTCCCCTGGCGGGTTTGCATGATAAGCCTCTGCCTAGATTAGAAAAACCTTTTCCGCCCCTGATCGAAATTCCTGTCCACACAATATATTTCCCTGAATTGCCCTTTTAATAATTCTCCCAACACTGTCGTCCATTCCGCCACTAGCAGGTCTCTCTTGCATCCGAACCATTCTGTTGTATCATCTTTGATTTGAGACTGCATCAACATTATTTCCAGTGACAAAGTCAAGGAGGATGAGATGGGCAGGGCATGTAACACGAATGGTAGTGAAGAGGAATGTGTATAGTATATTGGTGAATGAGTGACGATAAAGCTTAAAAGACTGCAAAGGGCTGGGCATGTACGGAGAACGGATAAGGAGCGTATCCCAAAGAAAATATTATATAGTACAATAGGTGGTAGGAGACGTGCTGGGAAACCAAGAACTAGATGGATTGATGCGGTGGAAGAAGATGCAAAGAAGTTAATGGGCGTAAGGAACTGGAAGAGAGCAGCGCAGGATAGAGAGGAATGGAGGGGCTTAATAAGGGAGGCCAAGCCCCGACATCGGGCTGTTGCGCTATAGAAGAAGAAGAAGATATTGGTGGGAAGAAAGAGACCATTAGGAAGACCAAGACGTAGGTGCGTGGATAATATTAAAATATATCTTAGATAGAATGGGATGGTATGGACTGGATTGAGCTGGCTCAGGATAGGGACCAGTGGAGGGCTCTTGTGAACACGGTAATGAACCTTCAGGTTCCATAAAATGCTGGGTAGTTCTTGAGTAGCTGCATAACTGACGGTTTCTCAAGAAGGACTCAGTTCCATGAAGTGAGTGAGTTAGTTAACAGCATTTGCTGAATTACGACTACTTCCAGGGCTCCCCCTGTTGGCGATTCATAGTGTTCTCACGGATCTCTCTTTCGAACCAACGCAGTTGTTACAGCGTCATTAAATATCCAAGAATTAACTAAACGAAACAAATTTAGCGATATCAGCGATCTTTAATTTGTGAGGTTTGCAGTCATGGATTCAACAGACGTGCAAATATATGGCAAGGTGGCTTTGGTGTACATTACTGAAATTCTGTTTGCTCTAAAAGCTCTTTCTTACCTTCCTCACTCTCACCCACAGAAAATGCAGAGTCAATTGCAATAGAACGTAATTTTATCTATAAAAGCACTTACATTCTGTGATTTTATGTCAAATCCTCACGAGTTTTCATGAGTTATAAGTGAATGATTTTGAAATTTACAACTTATGTACGTTACACACTACTTAATTCTATTTCATGTTAATAGAAGTACATCACAACTAACTTCCGTTGATAAGTATTAATGTTAATCAGTCCATTTACTGGTCGTGACAAAGTGTATAGCACATACCGAACAGTCCTGGAGAATCCAGAAGTTCTGGCGGGCCAATTTAAATGATTACAAATTCAGCGAGAATTTCTTGCGTGTACAATATTTTGTTCTGACGTCACGGATTAGAGACAAAAGAGTGACTTTTATTCGTTTCATGTTTTATTTTACATAAATTCTTTTTTTTTTTAACTAATCTTGCGTCAGATTTCACTTACCGGTCCTAAGTATTGAGTTTTTGGTAATTATGCTAAGAGATAAAGTATTCTGAAGTCCGCAGCAGTAAGAAAGTCCTGCACTTTTTTTGTTCCAAGTTCGTCTTCCCCACGTACCTACATTTTGACACATTTCAGCACAATTTTCATCAGCTTGGTTACGAAATATTCATGTACAGTTCGAAAATTGTAACGACTGCAACTCTGCAAGACACCCTTTTCTTCACACTAAGAAGCAACTTATTAACATACCTGTGGATCTGAAAACAGCAGCCATTGTTGCTCTCCTCGCAGTTACCTACAACCACGCAGACTGGTTTAAAGGCTCTGAATATTAAACAACAGGTTACGCAACCAAGAAGGATGCTAAAAATCTGGACTGGCAACTTAATAATTGTGGACTGAGATCAAGCAACACACACAATAATGTTGATTAGGATACTGAAGACTTATTCTGCAGAGAAATGTTCTTGCTTTATCCCTCATTTCTGCATGTTCACTGCAATTTTTTAATGACATATTGGGTACAGGACAAAGGTTCAGCAGATGCAAAATAGCGTACAAATTATCCTGTGCTAGAGCATCATTCCAAGCAATCGTCCATTTCACAGTTCTCATAATACATTCCTGTAAGATCCAATTCAATATTTTCACGTATTTAGTTCGGATTGTTAATTGGATTTACTGGACCCTTTATGACACCCAACTACAAGTAATTATAGCTCTCCCGCTTGTTCACACTCTCTGCAGTTCACTACAGTAGACAATAGGTCTCTCCAGTTTTCTATGTCTTCACTAGTAGTTAGTCTGATAACGGATCTCTACAATGTCTTCTGCTCTCGACGTTGCCGGCTGGCGACTGTCTGGCATCAAACCCATGGCTCCAAATATCCTCACATTCTTGACTCGTGACTGATTCAGAGTCAGAGTCAGTGGGACTTTACGACTGGCGGTTTACAGTCAATCAGTTCATCTGGGCGCCAAGCCCCTTGAGGTTCACGACCAGAGGTTTTTTTTTTTGCAACTGAATCCTTGCGGCCGTAGTCCTTATGCAACTTAGTCAAAGTCAAAGTCACATTGCGACTGACCGTCAATCAGTCAGTCAATCTTGGTGTCAAGCCCCATCTGGGGCACATGATCAGATATATATTACTGTTGGACAGTTAAGGTCTTGTTTTTGTGGGGCGCCCTCTCTGACGAGAGGATGGGCCTGTCTTTTGTATATACTTCTGGCTACTGACCCTTGCCAGCTCAGTCCTTCTCGGGTCTGAGTCCCTTGGGACTTGTGACCATATTTTACTGTCTCCGATTTGAGACTTCCCTTTTCGTCTCCTCCTACTACTCGCAGGGTCACGGCGGAGGTATTCTACCCCGCCTACACGGTTTATGTAAATTTCCCGATGGCTCTCGCTATATAGCCTCGGCACGGACCGCATAGGAAACATCATTTTGCCTAGCAATAGCCTAACAGTTCCTCTATTGTTGTGTGTGCATTTGTTCCCGGGGAGAAGTGATTACCTTGCCGTTTCCTGGCAACAGCTGTCTCTTCTCGCTCTATGCTGGTTTCTGATATGTAATCGACGTTGTATCTGTGAGTTCTGTTATCAGAATTTACTTGCTTCCTTGTCTCTAAACGGCATGTCCTGTATTCGAAGCAGAAAATCTGGTAAAGGTAAAGTTGTCCCTGTGCTTAACTAATCAAGCGCTATACCATGAAGGCGTATGGGGAGTAGATGTATAGATCCATATTTGCTTGACCTCGTCACTAGTTGGAGGTGAGTGGTCAGCTTCACGTCCCTGCCGCTTTACTCCCGGGGAAAGACCCCCCCCCCATACCCATTGGATAGGAGGCTGGGTGGGCCCCAGGACCGGTCTGGATGACGTGAAGAAGAGAGAATTCTGAAATTGAACTCCGACCCCTCTGCCATGTAGCCCGTAACCAGTCGCTCAACTGACTGCTCTAGCATATGAAACAGTGCAGCGAGTGAAGTATCGTTCATTTGACATTTAACCAACTACGGCAGTATGTCTAGGCCTATGTACGCAATTATAACGCCAACGGCCATACCATGTTGAAAACGGGTTCTCGTCCGATCACGTGAACATTGGACGTGGCTGGTATTTGGATGAGTGCCCACTTGAATACCACGCGCTATTGGCATTCCAGTTTGCCGATCGCAGTGGCCGCGCGTCTAAGACATGAACCGTCTTAGCTCGCTCGAACGCTGGGATCGTGGGTTCGAATCCCACTCGAGGCATGGATGTCTGTGTGCGTTTATTCTCAGTTTGTGTTGTTCTGTTTGTGCGACAGGGCTGAATCCCCGTCCGAGGAGTCCCACCGACTGTGTAGATTAAGTAATTGATAGAGAAGATCCACGAGGGCTGTAGAGCCGTAGGTAGATGTATTCTATCAGTCGCTTCAACCCACTTCCCATCTTTCTAAGTTACAGCCTGTCCGCGCAGACTTAACAGAGGTTACAGATACTCGTCACACAAACCAGCTGGTTTATTTTCTTTCACTTGAGGGGGTTTTAACGACGCTTTTCAGTCTCGAAACTATATAGCGTCGGATGGTAGGATGACAGATGAGTGGGAAATGAGTTGAAGCGAATTGATCGTGGCCTAATCGAGGTATTATCTCGATGTTCCTTCCGAGATTCTAACTATATTTCTATTCGAATGAAA
The DNA here is from genome assembly GCF_002891405.2 of Cryptotermes secundus. Lineage (NCBI taxonomy): Eukaryota > Metazoa > Arthropoda > Insecta > Blattodea > Kalotermitidae > Cryptotermes > Cryptotermes secundus. Next base: position 235,088 of record NW_019720567.1, read on the forward strand.
CATCTACAGTTGGACAGTCAATGTACAGCAATCCTGCAATCTAGAGTGATCTAGAGCATCTAGAGTTCATTCTTCTGGGATATAACCTCGTGTGTTCCGGTGAAAATAACTTTGTTGTATGGTTGGACGTGCAAGACAAAGTGGTAGGTGGACGGAGCAGTCTTGTCGTTCCATACAAACAAATTTAGATCTCTTGCGAGTATGTCCGAAAATTACGTGGATCGCCGGTAGTTGTGTGTTTTACCGGATTGCCAGGAAATTGCATGTGACGAACAGGATGTGGAGTGGAGTGAAGTCCAGTCGAAGTTAGAAAAACTCAAAGCCCAGTCTGGTAGATAGGATAGATTTATTAAGTGAGTCGAACAGACGACTTACACCACTGGCTGCTGACTGTCGACTGTCCTCAGGAAGGTTATATTCAAAGTAACATACAGCATTGGCCCAGTCATAGGCATAAAAACTAATAATGTCTACCTCCTTCGCAATTAGTGAGAACTGCTCACTAAAGCTTTGTTTATACTGTCGAAGGGCTGTCAGGTTTATAGCTGTGTGTGTCTTTTCTCTGCCACGAACCCAATACTAATAAGTTATCCTGTGGCATGTTAAGAGTTCGTGGCTATCGCTCGGTCTTGACAGCTTAAAATAATAGGAGGGCTTGGTGCCTGGTCCCTATGACACTCTAAAATAAGAGAGGGCTCTGTTCCTTATGACAACTTTACTTTTCGGAGGAACGTGTAGCCTCCGTCTTCAGGGTTAAAGAGCAAGCCAAGCAAGAAACCAGCAAAAGCAGGCAGCAATCAGAGCTCAGTATAACATGACTCAAACAGGAGCCTATTATGTAAGATCTGAGACTTTCACGGCGGTGACTATGAAGAAAGCAGTCTTCTGGAATTTGGCACCGTGTATATGTGGTGTTAACCGACGTTTCGGAGGAACCTATCGCCTCCATTTTCAAAATAAAAAAGAAAAATATAAGAAATGCGCAAGCGAAGAGACCGTGAGAAACAGTAAAAGAGGAGGCGACACGTTCCTCCGAAACGACGGTTAACACCACATATACACGGTGCCAAATCCCAGAAGACTGCTTTCTTCAGGAGCCTATTAATTTGCTTGTTTACTCCAAATTACCTTCCCTGTAGTTCCTGTAAATTGTGACCAAACCTATTAAAACATACAGCATATAGAAGTGTGGGGTCTAATGTAGTTTTGTCATTACTCCGATGACAACCCACTTCTTCGGAACAGTTTGTTGGTCATGATAAAGACCGTGGTTGCTGAGATGTTTGATCGGAGAGGTAGCGCTGCGCGCGCCGGTAGGGAGAGAGGTTAGTTGCAGTGAGTGGAATGGCCGCAGTGCGGCCGTTGCTGGAGGTTGCTTGGTCGCTGTGCGGCAGGTGAGTTGGGGATGCGTGGCTAACGCAGCGCGGTCGTAGGCTGCTGGTGAAAGGCTAGTCTTTGAGCGCGGTCGTAGGAGTGATGAGGCAGTGGCTACGCCAGATGCCCAGTGGGTCGGACAGGGACACTACAACCGGCGAGTCCAGGCGGTGCCCCAGTGAGTCGGGTGTGAGAGAGCCGGAGGGCCGACGCAGTCGTGCCTGGCGCAGCCTGCCGATGCCTCCGAAGACCGGGCGCTGGCGACGAAGCCTGCTGACTGACGTTGCTTGGTGTGGCTTGATCGTAGACTGAAGTCAACTGATGATTCGGCAGTCAGAGTCAGAGTCACGTTGCAACTGACCGTCAGTCAGTCTGTCTGTCTTGGTGTCGAGCCCCAGCTGGGGCTCATGATCAGATATCTCTTTTGAATGAAAGTTACTCTCTTGTCTATGTGTAGCTCCCTCTCTGACGAGAGGTCGGGTCTGTCATTTGTTAGTCAGTCCATTGTCTGCAATTACACATATTTAAAATACACACTTATTTCTTATTTAAATGTACAATATACACACGGCCTCT
>NW_019720568.1:0-9994 GCF_002891405.2 Cryptotermes secundus
TCAGCTAGTGGTTGTCTCTTCATACGACATTCCACATTGGTGACCTGACGTGATTGGAAGCACGCAGGAGTGATGTGGGAACATCCCACATCATCACGCATTTGTGCAGCGCTCGCTATTCAGTTCACTATTGTTGTTATCCATCCGTGTATACTGTGCAACTGCAATAAATCCTATAGGACAGTTCAACTAGTGGTTGTCTCTTCATACGACATTCCACATTGGTGACCCCAACGTGATTGGAAGCGCGCGTGTTGAAGATCATCGACTCCCACATTGGTTCATCCTGGCACAGCATGGACACCGCAGACAACTCACAAGCAGCAGCATTGCTTCTCGCAAGGGAGGGAGTGATGTGAGAACATCCCACATCATCACGCATTTGTGCAACGCTCGCTATTCAGTTCAATATTGTTGTTATCCATCCGTGTATACTGTGCAACTGCAATAAATCCTATAGGACAGTTCAACTAGTGGTTGTCTCTTCATACGACATTCCACATTGGTGACCCCGACGTGATTGGAAGCGCGCGTGTTGAAGATCATCGACTCCCACATTGGTTCATCCTGGCACAGCATGGACACCGCAGACAACTCACAAGCAGCAGCATTGCTTCTCGCAAGGGAGGGAGTGATGTGAGAACATCCCACATCATCACGCATTTGTGCAACGCTCGCTATTCAGTTCAATATTGTTGTTATCCATCCGTGTATACTGTGCAACTGCAATAAATCCTATAGGACAGTTCAACTAGTGGTTGTCTCTTCATACGACATTCCACAGGTCGTTATTTTTAGCCAGCTACAGACAGAGCATTCTCATTATCTCGACACTTGAGATGTACGTAAGGCGGGGTGGGTTGGTATGTCTGGCACGGTTCACAACCAAGCAGCAGCCTGTGTTGCGGCCAGTGGTGGCATTTTCAAAAATCAGCTTTAAGCACCAATAAATTCAAATAAAAGGTAATTTCACAAAGTTAACTTTACATTTATACTTTAAATGTATTATGTATTATGCTGGTTTATTATTTTGTTCCATTTATTGTCAGTAATCGTTACCTTCTATTTTGAGTTTAAAATGGTCATAACTCTGTAACCGTCCAAAATTGGACACATGTTTATGTGAACTTTTTTGATCACAAAGACGTAGGAAATTCCGTCCTGCAGTTATACCCTAAAGCCGTGAAACCCCCTGTATACACCACTGAACTGCAGTATTAATAAAATTAGATACAATAATATTAATTATATTAAAGTACTTGACATAAAAATACAATAAATTAGATTATATAAAACAGAAGTTATAGTATAAAACAAGAATAAAATTCTTTTATTGATGCTTTACAGCATCGAGTCAGTTGTTGGTTTTTGTGATTTTGTTTCGTTCCCATGGACAAGGTAAGAGTATTCTATATTTTGTGTATAAAAACTGTAATAGGAGTTTCGTGATGTAGATGTAGTAATATTAATGTAAATCTGAAAATGATATGAGAGTAATAGTATTAAATTTTGTTATAATGAAGGTATAGTGTATTATTTACTTACTATTTAGTCGGTGCCTCATCTTACAAAAAAAATCATCATAAAATAAATTAAGTGTATAGGAGAATAATTTTAACGGTATGTATCAGCATATGATTCGCAAACAGTTGTATCAATTTAGACATTTTAATGTTCAGTTTTCTAGTCTTGTTGTTTTATGCATTAGTATTTTTTGTAGAGATATAAGGAGAGTTTCAATGGGCTGGGCATGTACAGAGAATGGATAAGGAGTGTATCCCAAAGAAATATTATATAGTACAGTAGGTGGTAGGAGATGCGCTAGGAAACCAAGAACTAGATGGATTGATGTGGTGGAAGAAGATGTGAAGAAGTGAATGGGTGTAAGGAACTGGAAGAGAGCATCGTAGGATAGAGAGAAATGGAGGGGCTTGATAAGGGAGGCCAAGGCGTGACATTAGGCTGTTGTGCCATAGAAGAAGAAGATAAGAAGAGTTTGCTCTAACAATATGTAGCTGGTTTATACTTGTATTGAAGATCTTAACCTTGTATTGTGTTGACAGTAAGATTATTGGCGTGTAGTTTGCAAAGTGTATGAGAATTTTCAGGCAGTGTGTTATTTCACTATTTAAGTTTCTGTGTTCTTGTGTCTACACTTAGTAACTTTGCTATATGGTTCTTTGTCATAGTCAGGAAAACCATATTTGTGAAAGGTAAGGCAAATTTATCTCCAGAAATATTTCAATTTACTTATGTGATAATTATATTTTCAGAATTCAGTAAATTTAAGTCCATGATTTATTTAAACCGTCTTGCAGTGCATACACTCATTTATCTCCTTCTCTCCCTCACACTACATGTTTCGGCATAATAATGCCATCTTCAGGTGCTTACTTATCCACGCCAAACTAGTTCGTTGCATGCCTTGTTCTCATATTAAAATAACTAAAATATGTATCTATCATATATATTGTCAGACATTAAAAATGTTAAAATTGTTCAGGATACCACATCGCTACATTGCACCTCATAAATTTGTTGAAACCTGCTTATAATGGAATCCAAAGAGACATGAATAGTTCCTGATTTCAGTGGGGTTTTAATTTAATACATATACTTGGGATAAATAAAAGTATTGCATGATACATTCCCAATGTATTTATGATCCATATCACTTGTATGAAATTCATTCTACATTTGTACACCTGACTGTTCACTGAGCAGTACAGATTTGCAGATTTGTTCCATTTGTCCTTCTCATATAACTTTCAGATGAGAGTAGAATTATATGAACAGTAAACAGTGAATATTCAAGGAGTCTAGTTTCTGTTTAATCCTCTTTCTGTATTAGACAAATTTTATTCTATGCAGAAATATCTCGGGGCATTTAAAATTTTTGATATTATGGTCCCATTGTATGTAGTATTGACCATACTGTGCACTTCAGAATTGGGTTGATACAGTTTTTTAACCTTTGCATTAGGCTTCAGATGCTGCAAAGAGAAAGGAGGAACAGAAGAAATATGGTATATATTTTGATGATGATTATGACTACCTGCAACACTTACATGATGTCAGCTGTACAACTGTTGATTGGGAACCTGTTGAACAATTATCCAGCCGGACTACCAATTTGAAGTTGCCTTCATCTGTGTTTGCATCAAAAGTAGAAGAAGATATTGGCCTTCTCAATAGGGCAGCACCTCATTCAGGTGAGTTTTATTAATGGTTTTCAGTGGCTTTACGAACAGACTGTGCAGATTGGAAGAGTGCTTACTAGAGTAGGGGTCCATAGATAACACATTTCTCCCACATAGTGAACTTCCTGATTGAATGATTGATGGAGTCTTCAGTTATTTAATGATCCTTTTCATCTATATAGTTTATGTAGCATTGAATAGTAGATTTTTGTGAGTGGTAAATTTCAAAATGATGTGGAAAAAGTAATTATGGTGTATCCTGAGGTACTATCCCTTTGTTTTCCTGAAAGAACTGATGAAATATTCACCCAGGATAGCTGTTATCTGGAACAGTGATGATACTACAATAATTCCATACAGAAATATGTTGCTATGTGGACAGAACAGTTATGCTATCTTGTTGAAAGGTCTGTTGTTCTTCACTCCAGTTAGTAAGCGATCTGGCCTTTCCAGTTATCTGCGGTATAGAGTTTGTTTGTACTTATTCACAAATATTGTTCTCTTTTTCTTGTAGATGATTTTTGATCAGTCTGTGCCAGCATGATCTCCATAAGCTTTTTAAATTTGTTGTTGACCTAGTGAGTTAGTCACAAGGAGTTATTAAGTCAAATTCTTTATGAAACAGTTTTCCTTGAACCATGATAAGACAGCTGTCCAATGAAACATTTTAATTTCACCATGCCCTCTCCACGCTAATAACACTGTGTTTACTTCACGCACATCAAAGTTTTGTATTTTGCACCTTATAACTCATTCCTTTCATAAATGGCCAATGAACCAGTTACCTTGTTCTTTACATACTTTTTTACTGATACTTCTCTAGATGCATAGTAAATACTTCATATTTTGAGTGACACCAGGTTGATATAAGAGTACTACTGTACACTTGTGTTTGAGAGGTATGTAATTTAAGTCTTGGTTGGCTTATTGGCTATCCCATCTGAGGTGTGTAATTGGTTTAGAATTATCCTCCATTAAGCAACTTTAATTGGTTCCATGACATGTTGTCTATTAGTAATTCATCAGTTAATGAAACAAATTGTAGCATTTGCTTTGCTTTTTATTGTAATGCCTGTAATATCATTAATTTCAATTTAAATGTTGGAAAATGTAATGGAAAGCATGAGATTGCATTCCTAAGCTACCAGAATGGCTGGCTGAAGTGAATGGGCTTGTAAAGATCACCATTGCACTTCTACATTGGCAATCAATTGACCAGGGTATGATAATTGTTTGGGTATTGGGATATACTACTCTGTCCAAGAAGTATCCGACCTTGGGCCGGGAAAAAAAAGTTCTGTATCTGGGTGGTTACAATACCTAATCCCCTTCAAAGTAGGTCCCTTGTGACTCCACACACTTAGCCCAGCGGTCCTTCCATTCCTGGAAGCAATTCTGGAAGGCTTCTTTTGGAATGGCGTGCAGCTGCGCCGTCGCATTCTGTATGATGTCTTCGCGGCTGTCAAAACGGCAGCCTTTTAGCGGTGTCTTCAATCTCGGGAACAGCCAGAAATCACAAGGAGCCATATCAGGAGAGTAGGGAGCCTGGCAAACCTGCGGAATGCCGTGCTTGGCCAGGAAACCCTGGATCAGGTGCGATGAATGAGCTGGGGCGTTGTCATGATGCAGCTGCCAGTTGCGTGCATCCCACAGCTCCGGTCTCTTGCGCCGAACTGCTTCACGAAGATGGCGGAGGACTTCTTGGTAGTACTCCTTATTGACAGTCTGGCCTAGTGGTGCATACTCATGATGCACAACACCCCGGTAATTAAAAAAAACAGTCAATATCACCTTCACATTGCTCCAAACCTGTCATGCTCTTTTGGGCCTTGGGGATGTTGGATGCTTCCATTGTGACACCAGGACCTTGGTTTCTGGGTCATATCCGTACACCCACGACTCGTCACTAGTGATTACAGTCTTCAGGAACTCAGGATCCCTGTTGGTGCACTCCAGCATGTCCTGCACGACCCCAAGGCGGAGGTGTTGCTGCTTCAGCCTGGCTTACCCCCAGGAAGGTTCCTGGTACTCATTTCTGTTAGAGGATGAGACAACCACAGTGCGGCTGGAAGGATTAGGTTAATTGAAAAAATTCATTGACCTCATTCGGTATTGAATCTGTGATAGCATGTAGCATAGTGCCTAATCCAACTGCGCTACTGCGTGCCCTGAACTTTGCCTTTTGCCTTTATAAAGGTAAATTGATGTGGACATACATGTCATTGCATTACTCTTCGTTTCACAATTGGAAACATTGAATCTTGTATATATGGACCCTTATAGTTAAGCCTGATATTGTAATGATGCTTCATTATCAGGTCCACATTTGGATCTGGATCCAGATATAGTTGCTGCAATGGATGAGGATTTTGACTTCGAAGACCCAGGCAATGAACTTGAAGATAATTTTATTGAATTGGCCAATGCAGAAGGTAGTGGTAGTGAGATGGGTTCAGGTGATGATGATGATGATGATGATGATGATGAATGAGTAGTTACTGAAGATAATATTTCATAAACTCACAGAAGTATGTTGTAAATGTATTCCCATCATTAGCATTTCACATTGCTATTGCAATATTAGAATTCTATTTTTGTCAGTATTCTCAGTGTCCTTGCTTTACAAATATTTATGTTTTCATTCTTGACTCATAGAATATAGTAACAATCCTGCAGCTTGAGTTGCTTGAGACTTGGTGTTTGGTCCCTGTTGCCTGTTCGGCTTTTCCTGCACTCTACATTAACTTTGCACTTTTATCATATTTGGTAATGTTTATTTATGGTATGTACATAGCTCATGAAGTTGTATAGGATGAGAATGGTTTTATCTCAGATGAGCTTTGTACATTAGTTTATTTATTTTCCTTCACAGTGGATCAAAACTGGAAAGACATAGTGATGAAATGTACCTGACAAAAGATAATTATTCATGTTAAATAAGAGTCAGTACTGGTGAGTAACCTCACCAGCCATGTGTTGCATTATTGCATGAGTGTGATCCAGCTGGCCAAATGCTGTAAGTTTTCAATACTAATACCATTACCTTCTAAGTCGAAATATGGCTGCGAGCCCATAGTACCAGGAGATTTAAAATTCCCTGTTCCTGGCCTGTGAAGATTAATAATAAATTATCTTAGCCAGCTTCCCATATTTTATTGGGGAGCAGAAGAATGGCCCATTGAAATGAATGATAAAGTGCAGATCCTGTTTGTTGTAAGGTGTCTGATTGGAGGGAAAGCCATTTCTTATTAGCATAAACACAAGTTCAACTTAGAAAGAAATTATTGAGAAGAAACAACTAATTTTAGAGGTTTGTTGTAATAAAAGGCGATGTGATTGATGTATATTTAGGTGATGGTGATGTTACTTGTCATACAAAAATATGTGCCTTCCGTTGCTAATAAATTAAATTCTGGGAAAGAGCACATCTGAAGCTGATTCTACACAATGCATTAAGTTATGCTCATGAAATAATGATGTTGACCATATTAGTGAAGAATTTCTTAATAGTCGTGATGGACATATTACAATAAATGTAGGCCCCATTCTGTATAGATCTTCTGTGAAGATACATTTCCCACTGAAGTTTGAAATTGTTTATTATATAGCCCTATTTTTTTAATGTAGGATCTGATATTAAAGTCACTAATGGCATCAGGCATATATATACACCAAAACCGATGATATTGTCACGTGTTAAAGTGACCATAGACACAGGGATTTGAATTCGAGGTTGGATTTATTGACCACTTTAACACATGACTCGTGACTACACGTACGTATAGTGCCAGTGCCACTTTACAGATCACTACAGCACATGCTGTGTCTTCAGTTGAATGTGAAATAGTTGTGTTGATGGTATTGATAAGTATTTTCATTTATAATAAACACAGTGGGATGTAGAGATCAAAGGTAGCTCAGAATTGCTCTCTGAGGTTTATGCATATACGTAGGTGTGTCAATAAGTAAGTTATAAATTGATGTGGGGTACTACTACATATTTGAATGAAGCACTTGAGGCTATCGCCACTAGATGACAGCATTAGTCCGGTGGCAATTGATGACATTCGACACAAGACAATCAATGTTTACAAAAGTGAAACAGCAGTTGCAAGATGGCGGCGCCTCTGAGTGAGTGTACAACCTTCAAGCAGTGCTCTGTTGTACAATTTTTGTAGGCAAAAGATATGGGATCAAAGAATATTCATAAAGAAATGCTTCCCATCTACAGTGAGAAGTGCCTGTCACGTCAAGTTGTTTCCAGTTGGGTGCAGAAGTTCTCTGATGGGCGGACACGTATTAAAGACAAATACTGTGTCGGCCGGCCAGTGGAGATTGCCACAGAGGCGAATGTGCAACAGGTTGAAGACCTAATCCGAGCAGACAGAAGGGTAACTATAGACACTATAGCCACTGCTATTGGTTGTTCACACAGCATGGCCTACCTCATAATGCATGACAGGTTAGGTTTTCACAAAGTCTGCGCACGATGGGTGCCGTGCATGCTGACCCCACAACACAAAATGCAAAGAGTGGGTCTGGCATTACAGCATCTCAATCGCTACCACGATGAAGGACACGATATGCTAGCCCGAATTGTCACAGGTGATGAGTCTTGGGTTCACCATTACCAGCCCGAGACGAAGTGTGCATCAGTGCAGTGGAAATACCCTGTGTCGCCTGCCAAAAAAAAGTTTAAGGTGACACCATCCTCCAGGAAAGTGATGCTCAGAGTCTTCTGGGATCATGAAGGCATACTGCTCACTGCATTTCAGCCTCAAGGCAAACCGTAAATGCCAACTTCTACTGTAACATCCTCAGGAAACTTCATAAGGCCATTCAACGGAAGTGACCAGGAGTCTGGTGTGTTGCTCTTGCATGACAACGCGCATCCCCATACTGCCAACAAGGCAAATGAGATACTGCTAAATTTCAAGTGGGAAGTCTACGAGCATCCTGCATATAACCCCAAGCTTGCTCCAAGTGACTTTCATTTGTTCGGACCTCTTAAACATCATCTTTTGGCTGAACATTTTCCCAACGATGAAGCTGTAGAAAGGGAAGTGACCGCTTGGTTCTGACAGCAGCCCAAAGAATTTTATGCTGTTGGTTTTCAGGGGCTTGTGAAATGATGGGACAAGTGTCTCAATGTACAGGGAGATTATGTTGAAAAATAAAAGCATTCTTCAAATCATTACTCTTATTTGTTTGAGTTCTGTATCCATTTGTAACTTACTTATTGACTTACCCTCGTATGATGATAATTCTAGAAATTGAAATGCCAGTACAGGTGATATTGTTTCAGTATGAGTAATGGAAACAAATCTGAAGATGATGAATTAGGCAGTCTGTGTGGACCACAATATACATTTGCAGATGAGGAGACAAAATTCTCAATGTCAAGTTCTGTAATAAGGAGGAATGAACATTTAATACTACTTGATGATCGTTTTGAACAGGTAAAGAATTTGCATGCTGTTGTTCACAGGTGAAATCAGAGTGCTCATCAGAATTGACTCAGCAGCACATGCATGGAATAGTCATACTGTAGAAGTGTTATTTCCAAAATATTTTAATTGTAAAACATTTATTTTAAGACACTGGTATTGAATGAATGGATAATCATATAAAGTGTCTGAGACTAACATACAAAAATCTCCGTGGCTTGAGTCTGCAAGTGAACTATGGTGTTGTACAATATTCTCATAGAATTTGGCATACCCATGAAACTAGGCTGATTAAAATGTGTATAAATAAAACTTACAGTAAAGTCCGTATAGGTAAACATTTGTCTGATAAATTTACTATCCAGAATGGTCTAAAACAAGGAGATGCTTTATCGCCATTTCTTTTCAATTTTGCTTTAGAAATATGCCATCAGAAACGTCCAGCAAAACCAGGTGGGACTGAAATTAAATGGGACACGTCAGCTGTTGGTCTATGCCGATGATGTGATTCTATTGGGTGATAATATAGATACCATAAAGAACAACACACAAACTTTAATTGACGCAAGTAAGGGGGTTGGTCTAACAAATTAAAACCTGATTCAGGAGGAAATTAAGAGGAGATTGAACTTGGGTAATACTTGCTACCATTCAGTCCTGAATTAGAATATACAGAACTATAATTTTGCCTGTGGTTCTGTATGGGTCTGAAACTTGGTCTCTGACATTAAGGGAGGAACATAGACTGAGGGTGTTTGAGAACAGGGTGTAGAGAGGAATATTTGGACAAAAGAGAGATGAAGTGACAGGAGGTTGGAGAATACTGCATAATGAGGAGCTTCATAACTTGTACTCTTCTCCAAGTATAATTAGAATGATCAAGTCAAGGAGGATGAGGTGGACAGGGCATGTAGCNGGATGGGATGGTATAGATTGGATTGATCTGACTTAGGATAGGGACCAGTGGAGGGGTCTTGTGAACACGGTAATGAACCTTCGGGTTCTATAAAATGCTGGGAAATTCTTGAGTAGCTGCAGAATTGGCTGCTCCTCAAGAAGTGCTTAGCTCCATGTGTAAGTAAGTAAGTAAGGAGGTTGGTCTAGAAGTAAGCACAGAGAAAAACTAGGTTGTTGCTGACTCATCACCAATCTGCAGGGCAAAATCATGACATAAAGATAGGAAACAGATGTTTTGAAAATGTGGCACAGTTCAGATATTTGGGAACGATGATAACAATTCAAAACCTGAGTCAGGAGGAAATTAAGAAGAGATTGAACTCAGGTAATGCTTGCTACCATTCAGTCCAGAACCTTTTGTCTTCTCATCTGCTGTCCAAAAACAAAACA
>NW_019720568.1:10249-15467 GCF_002891405.2 Cryptotermes secundus
ATAAAGTTCTTTGGGCTTCTGTCGGAACCAGGTAGTGACTTCCCTTTCTACAGCTTCATTGTCGGGAAAATGTTCAGCCGAAAGATGATGTTTAAGAGGGCCGAACAAATGGAAGTCGCTTGGAGCAAGCTCGGGGCTACACAGAGGATGCTCAGTGACTTCCCACTTGAAATTTCGTAGCATCTCATTTGTCTTGTAGGCTATATGGGTACATACATCATGCAAGAGCAACATGCCTTTGGCGAGGAGTCCTGGTCACTTCTGTTGAATGGCCTTAAGAAGTTTCCCGAGAATGTTACAGTAGGATGTAAATGCCGACTCCGACTGTAACATCCTCAGGATGTAAAGGTCCCCTGTAAAGGGAAGTCACCGCTTGGTTCTGACAGCAGCCCAAAGAATTTGATACTGCTGGTTTTCAGGGGCTTGTGAAATGATGGGACAAGTGCCTCAATGTACAGGGAGATTATGTTGAGAAATAAAAACATTTTTCAAATCAGTACTGTTATTTGTTTAAGTTCTATATCCATTTGTAACTTACTTATTCACTTACCTACGTACAAAACTATAATTTTGCCTGTGGTTCTGTATGGGTGTGAAGCTTGGTCTCTGACATAAACCTTTAAACGCCAGACTTTTGAAATAGTGGTAAGCTTGAGCTGGACAGAATTTATTTAAATGTCTGCTGCTGGTGCACATTTAAATGCCTGTTGCTACTCTGCGTTTAAATGTCTGTTCCTATTAGGGCGCTCAAACAATTTTAAGCATTTGTTTAAAAATGCTGTATCTAACACAATTTTTATGATAAATGGATGGAATTAACTTAGTTTGTATCAGCAAAGAACATAGTGTCGCATATTATAACGGAAGATTTGAAAATGTTTATACAAAGATCTATACTGTATTTTCAATTTTTTTCTTTTAATTTTGATGTGTACTGTAAAAATGGTTTCCCAGTTTTTCACAGAGTTGTTCTGCATTATAAATTCATTTCTGCTTATAACACTTGACAAATTTTAGCAGTCCCCTGTGTCATAAAACAGATGGAAGCAATAAAATCATTTGGTTCTCTGCTGGAAAACCTTACATCTTTGTTACACTCTTCAAATTTTCAAATCTTTTGACCAAAGGACAGAAGAATGAATGCATGGCTATTCAAGAAAATGCTAGAGGGAATAATTTGACTGTCCCCTCTTCAATGCTAAGACCTTCTGTTATATCTTCAAGAGATTATTGCCCTTTCTATAGTCGTGAACAGACAGTTGTTTCATGGCTGAGATACAGAGCGTGATCCGTTTTCTGTGCATTCACAGTGAAATTGAATACTGTAGTTTCATTTCAGCCTATATATATCAAGCAGATAAGAAAAAAAAAAGGTATGTACATCAAATTTTACTATATATTTTAAGAACTCACATGTATACTCTTTTTTGTTGTTGTTCACTTAGGTATCTTTTTAATTCCTCTATTAGGGTGTTACTCAAGTCTGTCTGGTAATTACTACATTGAAAAATAAATATTTAGGACGGTGCATGCACCTCTACTAGTGGAATTTAAATGCCCGACTGGCCAAAACTTTGGCCACAATGACCATACTCATCACTGGCCCAATCAGGGCACTTCGGATGTTAAAGGTTAATGGAGGAACATTGACTGAGAGTGTTGAGGAGAATATTTGGACTGAAGGGAGATGAAGTGACAGAAGGTTGGAGGAAACTGTATAATGAGGAGCTTTGTAACTTGTACTCTCCTCCAAGTATAGTTAGTTAGTTAGTTAGTTAGTTAGTAGAGAGGGTGGGTTTCCCCATGCACTTAGACCTGTAGTTCCTCCAAGTATAATTAGAATGATCAGGTCAAGAAGGATGAGGTGGGCAGGGCATGTAGCACGAATGGGGGAGAAGAGGAATGCATATATGGTATTTGTGTGAAAGTGAGAAGGAAAGACCACTGGAAAGACTAAGGCATAGGTGGGTGAACAATATTAAAATGGATCTTAGAGAGATAGGATGGGGTAGCATGGAGTGGATTGATCTGGCTCATGATAGGGACCAGTGGAGGGCTCTTGCGAACATGGTAATGAACCTTTGGGTTCCATAAAATGCTGGGAAATTCTTAAGTAGCTGCAGAATTGATGGCTTCTCAAGAAGGGCTCAGCTCCCTAAGTAAGTAATATAAAATGCTTCTGACTCTTAATTTCTTTGTATCTGGTGGTTGTTAGGGGACCATATTTGCTTAATTGCATAAAGTGATTGGCCACTGTGTGTCTGTGTGTCTGTCAATGTCCCATCACTAATTAGCCATATATAGTCTAATGCATGATGTGATATCTGTTGGATATTTTCCATTTTTATTTTTCATTAAAAAAACATGTTTTGAAAGTTGGCTGTGCCCATGTGATCAGGTAACAGTTTGAATCCCCTGTTGGGTGCATTTGGTATGGCATGCATCTGTAACATGCACTAACTCTGTTAGACCAAGCTAAGGCTGTGCCATAGCTCAAGCGGTTAGTTGCTGGCCTTCCATCGCAGAGGCCCTGGTTCGATTCCGGGTCTGGTCAAGTGGGATTTGTGGTGGACAAAGTGGCATTGGGGCAGGTTTTCTCCAAGTACTTCAGTTTCTCCTCCCAATCTTCATTCCACCAAATTCTCCATCATCATAATCACCCAGGGCAGGTACAATAGGCCAATCAGTGGCAGCCATTCCAAGTGGACCCAGTTGGACTCAACCCCCATCTAAGCGAATAAAAAAAAATTAGATCAAGCTAATGTAGTATGTTGCTCATGTTATTGTGTGTTTATCGTTACTGGTCTAAATATATATATATAAATTTGCCTGTATTATTTTGTTAGTAGATGTTTACAAATTGTTATGGAGATACTGACATTGGTGCTTTGGAATGTGAGGAAATTGAAGGTCATATAGCACCTGATTCAGAAGTGATGATCCAGTATGCTGAAAAAATGAAAGCAGAATGCAGACTTAAGCAACCACTGTTAGAACCTAAGAGTGACTCTCAGGGCAAATGTAATGGGTGGCTACAGAATGACAGTCTGATGCCATTAGAAATGCAAGACTCGAAGCAACATTGGGATTGTGAATCTATTGTGTCCACTTATTCAAATCTGTTATAAGTTATTAACATTATTTCCTAAATTAAAATGTAATGTTTCATGTGAACATGTTTTATTTCGTTTTACAATTTTGATGTATATTGAAAACAAGTTATAAACGTTTTGAACAATGTGAATTGTTCTGTCAGTAAAACAGCTGTGGGCTGGATAGCCAAGGCTCAGTTCATGGCATTCCATGTGTAAACCAGTTCTGAGTCCCTGTCAGATAGGTACTGGGGTTTCTTGCCGTGTAAATGGCCAGAGTGTGAAGCTGAACATTCATCTCCATCCAGTGCTAATGTTAAGAATGTACGGAGCTTGTCTCTGCTCCCATATGTCTTCATGGTGTATATCTTAAGCACCAGGATAACGTGTTTGACTAATATGTTGACTTTCAAGAAGAGAAGTGACCATCGTCTGCCTGCAGCAGCTGATCTGCTAGGAACAGGATCATAACTGATGCAAATGTTTTTATTACCACCCACCTCAGTATTCTCCTTGTTTCTGCCCATTTGATGAAACTGGCAAAATTCACCCGTGGTGGGTGTGTCCATATGAAGTGGTAGCACTTAATGTTGAGTGACTGGGTTGTGGTAGTGGTGGTGATTATGAGGATGGTTACAACCATCAGGAGAGATTGCTGGACCTCCTCATTCTCAAGGTTCTGTACTTGGTATACTGAAACCTAAAGTCTTTCACACATGAATCTTCTCAGACAACTGCCCCCCCCCAATAATGTAGATACAAAAAACCTTTCTGTTCCAAGGGGTGATAAGGGAATAATTTCTGTTCTCTTGTATCTTTGACATTTCCGACATAGATTAATTTCTGGGGATTTTGAAGTACATAGACTGTGATATATAATTCTGTCCCTGAAACTCTTATTTTTGCAAAACTGTAGTTATGTCTTGCTGAAAGTATTCGGATAGTTTTTCTGTCAGAGAGAGAATGCTAAAAATTTGTAAGGAAATATTGTTACTGTACCTTTCAGGGTACAAAAAATATTGAACCTATGATGTCTTGCGGCACTAACTGTATTACGTCGGTTGGCTGGTGAATTATAACTATTGCCCCCCCCCCCAAGTAGAATTGAATAACTGCATGTGAGTATGTTAGCAGCTGTAATAGATATTGTCACAGTTTTGAGTGACTATAGATGGGGTTTCAGTTGGTAATTGGAATTATTGAATGCTTACAGATTGTAAGTACAAGTAACTATAGCGCCATTGCTAATTCTCACTCCCATCAGTTCGCTATAGCACGTATTAAGTCTTTTTGATCTACTGTGTGTGTCTTTGCCACTCATTGACTGGTAATGGCTTCCAATGTCATAGCATCCTCAGCTTCTATGGTCATGTCCTTACCAGCTGGCTTCTGTCTCACAACTAACTCCTACTCTTCTAACTGCCATCTCAAGACTCAGCTCGACTCAGTCAGTTGAGTGATATGGCCTTGGAGCAGACTCAGCAGAAAACACCATTCCTCTGTTGATGTGGGTTACATATCACATCTTATATTGCTGCAGCACTGTCCCCCTGGTACTGGACCGCATGGCAACACTTCTTCCTGCAGCTCTTCTGTTGTTGCTTGACATTGCTGTGGACATCGCTGTGTTTCTCTGTTGCATGTTTAATCATTTTTCACTGATAAATTGTTTACTGTGCCGTAACCTAGCAGTGGCTCTCTGCATGCTAGTGTATTAAATGTTAACAGCTCTTGACTATCTTCATGTTCATACATTACTCTGCTGATGGTTTCAAGCTGTGCCACAGGTATTTATTTTTCAGAAATAATTGAATAATTTTTGTTTTATAAATTTTCCCAAATTCAGTAATGTAAGAGGGATTGTGTCATTAAATGAAAGTCTTAGTGAGAAGAACACACTATGTGTAACGAGTGCAGCATGTAGTAATTTTACATTTATTAGCAACAGTTTGTCACTTTAGTGAACTATAGTGACCGAGCGACTGCCACTTTTCAGCAAAGTTAATGCCAACTTTTGTGGAGAGAGGGTGTCACGTGGTCAGCGCAACGGATTCCCACGGCCATTAATCTCGGTTTTATAGACCTGTATCCTGGTGTGTATGAATCCTAAATGTATTATTTTCTTC
>NW_019720568.1:15482-22626 GCF_002891405.2 Cryptotermes secundus
TAATATTTATATTTGCTTGTTAATCTTATATTTAATTTTGACAAAATCTTTTTATGACTGTATGTTCTTTGACTTCCTCTATATCCAACGGTTGTACCAGCCTGGATTAACAGAAATGAAATAAATGAATGAATGAAAAAACCCATACCAATCAGTTGATTCCAAAGCTAAATAGAGCTATGTAGAGTCATGTTACATATTAGTAACAATGACACTCTCAAATCAATCTATTTTGCTTACTTTCACCCTTTAATGAGGTATGGAATTATTTTCTGGGGTAATTCATCTGACAGTAAAAAGGTATTTACGTTGCAAAAGAAAATTGTTAGAATCATGATGGGTGTCAAATCCCGTAATTCCTGTACAGATCTACTATATTTAAGAGACTACAGATCTTAACTTTTCCTTGTGAATATACATATTCATTAATAAACTTCATTGCAAATAACGAAGAACATTTTCAGACGAATGTGGATGTACAGTGTTAACACAAGACACAAACACTGTCTTCATAAACCAATTGCTAACCTCTCTTGCTTTCAGAAAAGCGCATATTATGCTGGAATCAAAATTTTTAATAACCTGCCATCTGATCTCAAAGGTCTTATGAATGAAAAGACATGATTTAAAATAGCACTGAAACAATACTTAAATACACATTCATTCTACTCTGTTGATGAATACCTATTGTCTAGAAAATAACTTATGTATCTTTAAATAGCCTTGTGTGTAGTCACTGCATATTCTTGGTTTCTCTTGTGTGAGAACTAAATTGGGACTGTACATATGTTTTGTATTTATCTGACATATTCCACATCCTAGAACACTGGGACTGCCTTTTAGAGCATGGATGTCTGTCCATGTTTTTTTGTGGTTGTGTTGCCCTGTATAGATACAGGTCTTGAGATTGGCTGACCATCCATCCAAGGAGACCTAGCAAGTGTATAAAAGCTTCATACTTTCAAAAATTAATTTTGAATTGGAATAGGCCAGAAATAAAACACAAAAAAAAAATGAATTAAATTAAGCAAAGCTATCTTAACCTTTTACCAAATTTGGATTTTGAGGAGAAATATAAGAGTATTCAAAATATTCTATTAACCTTTAAACGCCGGACTTCGAAATAGTGGTAAGCTTGAGCTGGCCGGAGTTTATTTAAATGCCCGTTGCTACTCTGCGTTTAAATGTCCGTTCCTATTAGGCGCTTAATCAATTTTAAGCGTTGTTTAAAAATGCTGTATCGTGCTCAATTTTTATGATAAATGGATGGTATTAAATTTGTTTATATCAGCAAAGAACATAGTGTCACATATTATAACGTAAGATTTGAAATTTTTAATACAAAGTGTTATACTCTATTTTCAATTTTTTGTTTTAATTTTGATGGATACTGCAAAAATGGTTTCCCAGTTCTTCACAGAGTTGTTCTGCATTATAAATTCATTTCTCTTTGTAACGCTGGATGAATTTTAGCAGTCCCTGGTGTCATAAAACAGATGGAAGCAATAAAATCATTTGGTCTTCTGCTAGCCCTGCTTACACTCTTCGGATTTTCAAAAATATTGACTGAAGGATAGAAGAATGAAAGCATGGCTATTCAAGAGAAAGCTAGAGGGGTCCCTTCTTCAGTGCTAAGACCTTCCGTTAGAGCTGCAAAATTTTATTGCCCCTTCTATTTGAATGAGCAGACAGCTGCATCATGGCTAAGATACAGAGTGTGATCTGTTTTCTGTGCATTCGTAATGAAATCGAATACTGTAGTATAATTTCAGCCTATATATACATCAAGCAGGTAACAATAAAAAAGGTATGTACATCGAATTTTACAATATATTTTTAACATACCTATCTGCAGAATCTGCAATACAATTACTGGATCGTGGATAAGTTTTGGCATAACTCACACTTATATTTTTATTTGCTGTTGTTCTTTTAAGTATCAATTTAATTCCTCTATTAGGGTTTTACTCAAGTCTGTCTGGTAATTACTACATTTAAAAATAAAGAGTTAGGACTGTGCATGTGCTTCTACTAGCCGAGTTTAAATGCCTGACTGGCACAAACGGGGCACTTCGGCACTTAAAGGTTAATAGAGCTTATACAATTTTGCTACCATGCCCACAGATGTTTGTTGATAAATAACAGAACATCACCACATATATGCAAGAGGTGAACATGTAGCCTGGTTACCCTAGTGTAAGCATATTCACTTTATGCATTTCATCCACTAAAATGGAACTTTGTGTCTGTCTGCACCTTTGAAAAATCATCTACAGCTGAATATTGTATTGATGACCTAACAAAATTAAATCTTGGAGTTCAAATTATATCATTAGTCTCTTTAAGTGTTATTCAAGAGGTTACACTGAATCTTTTATTCCTCAATAAAGTCCTCCAATGTTGGTTTCCATTGTCACTTCTTTTGGTAAACAGCAAATATATACAGAACCACCGCAGATAAGTAAACTATAAATCTGCAATAATGTTTTAAAATAACAGAATTATATGTAAAATTTTCCCTTCTTCAAATTCAAATTTCACAGCATTTTAGAGTTACAGCTCCCTTGGTCAAGATATGATGACAAATATTGGTGCCATATTTGGTCAGCAGATGCTTGTACTCTGGATTCAATTTCTTGCACACTTGTTGAAAAAATGATGTTTCCAAATGTTCTCACAAAGCAATTACAACACTCCGATTCTTGACTCCTATGATTATAGATGATGACAACATATTTGTTAAATGCCCAAATTCAGTGAAAATTTTGAGCAATGCCAAGATGGAATGGATTTCCAATGCTTTGGAAAATGTCACCATTTCCATCATTAGAGACTGATGTGATGATTTGTGCCATTCATCATACCAGCCTCTGATAATGAAGACAGTGACAGTCTCCAAAATGCTGGGAATCCATTCCATCTTGACGGGACGAATCTCCTAAGAAGATGTCATTGCATTTACTCACCTTGATAGCTTCAGATCCTTCATAAGTGAATCACTTTTGGTCTTCCATATCTCAGGTGGTTAGCTGCAAGCTTCTCACCATGGAAAGCAAGGTATATTTACAGGGTAGTCCATGTTAGATTTGTGGTGGATGAATAGGCATTGGGACATGTTTCTGTTCAAGCAATTCAGTTTTCCTCTGCCACTGGTCTCTTCAACTACACTCCAAACTAATCTATCTTCAGCAGATGGAACAATAGGCCTAATTCAGGTCACAGTACCAAACGGCTCAGTTTCACCACACTTCTGCAGCTTTACCAAATTGCTATTAAGTTTTGGCTTTAAAGGATGAAATGTAAAGTGGAAAGGTACAATGTGAAAATGAATAAATGAATGAATGAATGTATGTATAAGGGGTGGGCCTTCTTGGCCCTTGCACCGTGACCTACAGTGGTCTATTGTGCTTCCCCTTTTGATTATCCCCTCAGCAATCCTGCACTTTGAACGAAGGGCACAATTTTGTACGTGGGGGCATCAAAATAGTCACTTGGTTCCATAAAGTACTGACCCAAGTGACATAATCTTAAATAAGCTAAGGCCTCACATTCACACAGGATATGTGTGGCTGTTTCATTTTCTTCTTGACACCTCTCGCAAGTGGGACTATCAATTAGTTCCAGTTTGAAGTCGTATGTGAAAATGAAAGGGGCATAAGAACACTTCAAGCAATAAGTTTCTTGAGAGATAAATCTACTTCTTCTCCATGTATATTAGAGATAATAAAAAAGAAGAAGAAAGTTGAATAATATTCAGTGCTTTAATGCATATACAGAGAACGTAGGCAAGCTACTTACAAATATTTTGTAACAATCACAATTTTCTACAATAAATAAAACATTATAAGCACTTTATTTTTCATTTGTAAATACAAAATTTGAAAATTCCAAATAAACAGTTTGTTTTTAAGCTTGGTAATATGAACACTTACAGATTCAGCAGATGAGTGTGGGTGGAGGGAGGGGGGCATCTGGTGTTCACACAGAATACATTTCTTCTCTTCTTACAAGACCATGCCAGCTGAAATAAATTTAAAATTTACTGTACTTAAGGAATACTTAGATCACAATTTCTGCAGTCATGAAATAGTAAGTACAGCAATCTTTTCAGCCATCTCATCACTACATGAATCAATAATTAAATATTACTTACAGCCTTACATTGAAGTGACAGGGGCTACACATCTTCTTACATATTCAACATCAATCCAGCATGGAAAGAGGCAGTGCTTTGCTTCTTTCAAATAAGCTAATTGTCAAACAGTTTTAGTCTTACAATTGTATCAAGTTGCATATAAGTGCTGAGTACTTCCACTCACAATCAGGGTGACTGACCCTCACTCTTGTTTCTTTCACCAAAACACTTAAATATCAAACACTATCACCTGTTGACATATTTATAACACATCAAGAAGTAAAGTTTTCTGGGTGAGATATATCACTTCTCCTGACATAATCAACATTCCTCAACTGAAATGGGGGGGAGGAGAACAATTTGAAAGTTCTTACTTTCTGAATTTATGAAGATTTGAAACAAACATACAGCTTCCCATTTTAACTAATCTGTTGATATACAAGGTCTGACAATAAAGTTCGCGAACTCACCACCGTGTGCTTGCAGTGGCAGCACCAGATAGAAACCTCTGTATGTTTTGATTATATTGGCATATCGCATTTCACAGCTGTGTTGTTGTTGATCTATGGCAGTCTCTGTCTGAGTGTGTTTTGGTGTGCCGTCACCAACAACTCATGGATCTTGTATCACAACAATGCACCTGCCCACACGACACTGTCTGTAAGGGAGCTTTCAGCTAGTAAACAAATAATTGTGCTGGAACGTCCTCCTATTCACCAGATCTAGCTTCATGCAGCAATTTTACCGTGATGAGTTCGTGAACTTCATTGTCAGACCATGTACTAAATAGTCGAGCACTATACTCAGTATGGCAGAATGGATTCCAAGTTGCAATATCAGTAGAGTTGCAGCATTGTACTTTTTGATATCATGAAGCTAAATTTCCTGTTGAAATGTTTGTAAGTCTTATAGAAGTGTTGTGACAGAAAGCCCTGATACAAAAGATAATGAACTGTGTTGGTAGTAATTCATTAGCCCTTATCCCTCGGTAAAGCTATAAACACGAAATAAGGTGCAAGATCAGGGCTGTGTCACATTTAGTTCTTCTGCTCTGGAGGTGTTACTGACTGACCCAAATATAATATTAATGAGTGATGCCTAACTCATGTTGAATTGTTAAAAACTGAACTTCATACTTATATGATATATAAGTGTCTAAAAGGAAAGAATACTTATCAGAATTGTTGAGATATAACCATATACCTTATTTCGGAAATACAGCTTAAATAAGGCGCCCAGTTTGTCAAGGAAAATGCAACTGAATTACCTTCTTGAAATGAATATTAATTTTCCAGGCTGAATGTTATTATGGTATTGTAGTAAATATTTTGGTTGTTACTTATAGGCACTTTTTTTCTGTACTTTAAATCTATCAAAGCTGTCACTCATGCAGAAAGCTGAACAATTGCATGGCTTGTTGGAGCTTCCAGATTAGTTTTTTTTTAACATGCAGATCTGTAATTAAGCCTCAAACTTTAAAATAGCTTAATTAATTTGTTAATATAATGCCCACTCAAGCACTGTCATCAGAAAGTCAGACTCATACCAACACATCATTGAAACATAATTTACTTTTAGATATCATAAACTAACCTCTCAACATGAACCAAGTCAATTCTAACATTCCTGTAGCCATTTTCTTGTGGCATAATACCTTTTCTTCATTCAGTGGTGTTACTTCTTCGCATTTATAAACATATAACTCTATACAAGAATATTTCCAAAGCATTAATCTTATTTTACATATATGTAGATTATGGTGCAGTAAATATATGAGTGGTTTCTCCCCAAAACAGTAATATCCCTGTGTAAGACATCACCTTGCAAAGAGGAAGTTTAACTTACTTTTCTCAGCACTAAAGTGCGTTAACTGTCAAACACAATTCCTAGAATGCAACAAATTCACTTGACTTTACAAACAGCTCAGAACATATTGGGGGGGGGGGAGATATTATACTTTGGAAAGTTTAAATAAATTTATTATCATGTGCTTCGTGGTGCCAAAGAGATTTAATTTTCAATATTATATTCATTTCAATCCACATGACTGCACAAAGCATAAAAATTCACTCTTCCTGTTTGATACTGGTATAAAAAAATATAGATTATAGATGGTGTCAAATGAATATCTGCAATACAGAATGTGAAGACTGTGGTTTTGATTTAAATTTGAAGGCATAATCCTGACTTCAAGAATAATATTAAATATATGTAACACATTATATAAGTTAGTTTTTTTTTAATTAACTAAATTAATAAATATTAAACTAAATAATTAACTAAAATGTCAGCCTGCACATTCCTACCTTAGAGTAGTAACTCAAGGAATGGTCAAACTTTGTCTTAATGAAAATAAGAATGTCAGCAGCAAGAACCCTATGCATGGAACTTGTAACATTCTTCAAATTACTTTCATCTACATTACAGTTTTTTCACTTCGCTTAAGATTCTACCTAACTTTTCATGCTAAATAGTGATAACAGTAATAAAGTATGAAAAATTCTTAATTGACATGAATTTGACAAACAGAACTTCTGTAACCCTTATGACCATTTCAATCTGGTCGCTGATGATTCGTTTATTCACACACAAACCAAAAGTTTTCTTTCTGTAGGACAATGATCATCATAATGATGAAAATGTAAACATGAACCAAAAGTTAGTTATGGGTATACCTTAAAATATTTTATTGTATCTTTTCACTTTTTAGTCTGTATACTGTGAAAATGACAGAATAACATTTTCCTTCAAAGAAATCCACTTCTATCTGGTGCTCATTCTGCATGTATCTGATTCCAGAGCTTTAAACAAGACAGCAACTGTTATTAATCCAAATGCTGGCTTACACATGGTAAATATTAAAAAGAAGCTACCCTAAAAAAAGCCAATTTCACCCTTTTTAAAGCAAATTCTTCAAAATCTCCTTCTTAAAGGATAATCTAATTTAGTTTCAAATATATTCTTCATTAAGGTAAAAGGTGAAGTTGCCTAGCGCTGAACCTAATGGGG
>NW_019720568.1:22704-36399 GCF_002891405.2 Cryptotermes secundus
CCTGCAATATGCAATTCATTTCCCAAGGTTAGATATTTGATGAAACAATCCATTTCCTTTAAATACTTTCTTAACATCCATAACATACAGAAGGATAGTGAAGGAACATCATGTACCAATTTTAAAATGTTCCCAAATTTTCAATAAATTCAAATAAATTTGGCTCTCACATGGAGATGGATTTCTGCAGCAAGCTCAGTCCCAAGACTAATGTGTGATTAATGCACACAAAATATATCTGTAATCAAATAATAAAATACAAACACAGGAATTTGATATATTATGTAATACAATATGCTGACTGCAGCAGATAATAATGAAAATTATGGTAATGATAATGATGATGATGATGATGATAATAATAATAATAATAATAATAATCCACAACAGAAATATACAATAATTGCAATAATTTCGCTAAACTGACGAAGAAATAAATGTGATTTCCCTGCAGGTAGCATTTGGTCTGTTCACATATGGGCAGAGCTGATCTGATATGATGATGTGTTCACCAGAAACCTCCTGAAGATTGGCCACCGGGAGGATTCTTCACTCTGATGCATGATCTTGGAGCGGTGTCATCCAGTTCGGCTGCAAAGGAATAGAATGGCTCTTCACAATTTCTGGGATTGCAATTTTACATTTGGAATGTATCAGAGTGCCACAGGACCTCACTGTATGTGCAATAAGAGTCCTGCAAACCTTATTAACAGAGCATATTCATTACTTGACTGGATATTCTATGATAAGATATATTTTAAAGCTGTGTATAATGGCAATTGAAACTAACATAGAAAGAGAATGAGGGCAAGTCAGGCTAAATTTTACGAAAACTACAAACATCAATTCTGTATCCTGTAATTCAAACATCCACTTCACATATTTCCTATGAAAATATGTCTCTCTGAAAAATATCACCATCTACATATCTATCCATGTGCTTTACACATCTATTTGGTATGGTGCTGATACCTGTGTTGATACATTTCAGAATGCAGTTCCTGTTGGAATTACCACTGCCTCCCCACCCATAACATCCAGACTTCAATATATATACTGAACATATTCCCCTAACCTTTTTTCACAATGTTCAGAGGAAGAAGGAAAAACATTATTAGCATTTATGTTAAAACTGCAAAAGTTCGAAATGACACCACAAGGTTCCCTCCGGCCAACATGCAACAACAATAAACAAATAAGATAATTGTCTGAGTTAATGATGCAATAAAGTTTTCAAATAAAAAAAATACTTGAGGAACATGTGTAAAGTCCCATGACACAGGCAGCCTGTGCACAAAGGAAAGTGTTTTCCTTCAAAGAAATGAATTTGAATGAGTCCGTGGGGGGGGGGAGCAGTTTTGGTGGTGGTAGTGGTCGTGATGGTGGTGTCACTGTTGTTACTGCTGCTATTACCATCATTCTAATCCCAACTAACTTCTAATCCTTCTTATGATCACAATTCCAATTCTCATTCTAATTCTACCCCATCTTCTAATTGTAGTCCTTCTAATTTCAATTATTCTTCTCTGCCTCTGAAGATTTTTCTCTTTCAGGATTTCTTGTACCAGGTTCCCATCTCTCACAGTTATCTACCCCTTCCTCACACAGGCCTCATTCCATTGTTAGTTTTGTTACATTGTCTTCCACCTATCCAAAATACTGTGGGAATCTGCAAGCAGATCACCATTCTCATCCTTCACTAAGTTACTCCTAGGTTGGTAACCCCTCTTAAAGTAATTTATTGCTTTATACATGCGTTGATCAAATCCGTTACAATATTAATTGTGAAGGGTCCATTTAATATGGTACACCTCCTGAATCTCGTTTTGTATGACCAAAATGTGTTAGGGTTTTAAAGTAAATAACTATGCACATATATTCCACATGCTTAGTTCAATATCGATACATAAGAATTTAAACATGCAGTAACTTATATACACATAATATACATACACATACACATCCACAGCAGACTTTATGATCAGATGTATGATTACAGTTTGTTAACCATTTCTCAGAATATTATACATCAGCATCCTCTTGTATTACTTTCTCACTCACTCCCATCTATCAATGCAATCACAACTTTTTATTTTAAGTAATATTTAAAATAACAACTGTGTTTACATTTAGAGATGCGAGTGAATGAGTGAGAACCATTTCACAGTTTCATATATTCATAAACATGAGTGTGAGTCAAGAGGAATTCCTTCAGTGCCACTTTATATGACACAAGAGTTCAAGATGACACTCCTCATTTAAGTCAGACTACTTGAAAAGCACCTCATTTTTCTTTCAGTTAAGTATGGTATCAAATGTAGCAACTGAAATTACATAGAGCAAAGTGGCAATTTTAGTAAAGGTGAGTGAGAAAACCAGCACACATTCATGAATAAAAATGTAGAAGGCAAGGAATTCAGAGGGAACAGATGCAATTTCATGAAGTCTGAATAGTCAGTATGGCTAAAAGCAGTGAAGGGAAAATGAAAGACATGGGAATTTAGTTAGTTAGTTATTAGAGAGGGTGGGTTTCTCCATGCACTTAGACCTGTAGTGGTCCATTGTGCTTCCCTCTATGATTTCTACCAGTCTCTATATCCTACCGGTATTGGTGCTTACCATCAGTCCCACCCAGCCAGCGAGACCGGCTCTACTAGCTGAGAGGTATCTATAATGCTTCCCCCATCTACTGGAGGTATTAGTGACTGCTGTTGGACGGGAAACGTCCGCAATTTTGGCTCAGTGACCTCCTTTGGAGGTGTGAGGTTCTTTTACGTGCTGTAAAGCTACGACACGGGACCTCTGCCAGGTATTTGAAACCGCGTACTAAGACAAGGGATTTTATATTAGACCAAGGGAGTACAGCCTAACTCATGATAAAACTATGTTTTTTCTACATGATTCTTAGAGATGAAATCATGCCATATCTATCAAGAAAAATGAGCATTTTTAATGTTACTCCTCCATGAAACATTAAAAGAACTACTTTTTTTACCCATATATTCCCATAGTAAATTTATTATGCATTACTTAAGGGGCACTCTTCCTTTGACAACATCATGAAGAAAGAAAAAAGTTAATATAACCAAAGCAGGCACATGAAGATGAAGTTCACACACATCACTGTCTTCATGGTACTCTAACTCTACTGTCACAAAGAGACATGAGAGATAACTTTGGTGCTTTCAAGGGCATGCAGAACTCTTTAATGACCTCAATTTCATATACTGAGTCAATCAGTGATACTGTCACACTCATTTTATCTAACACATGTATACAGTGTGTTTCAAAATGATGGACCCAACTTCAGAGCAGTATATCTCACGATGGCAACATGCTACAATTACAGGAAAGGTCACAAATGGTCTAACAGGTTATTAAGTTTCGTTAACTTCTTTTTATAAATGCCCTATGTGACCTCCACCTGCTGCACGGAAAACGTCAAGACGATAGCTGAATGCATCCCAAATGCTTCTCAAAGTGTCTTCTACCACTGAAGGCACAGCTGCCTTTATTCTGTTTTTGCGGTTATCCATGTTAGTTGCTAATGGGGGCACAAAAACACTGTCTTTGACATATCACCACAAGAAAAGGTTGTAGGGTGTAATGTCTGGAGATCTTGGGGGCCAAAGCTGTAGTGTCAAGTCTTGGGGCCCCATGCACCCTATCCAATGTTAAGGCAGTGATGCATTTAGGAAATCTCTAACCTGCTGGTACCAATGTGGCGGTGCACCATCTTGTTGAAAAATGAAGTCATCACAATGTGCCTTACGTTATGGAAAGAGCATTCCCACAGCGTTTTGAGATAGTAGCCCAGTAACTGTTTCTCTTTCGAAAAAGTAAGGACCATAAACTTTTGTTTGAGAAATGGCACAAAAACGTTCACCTTTGGGAAATCATGCTCATGCTCTACAGTTTTCCTTGGTTTCTGTGTTCCCCAAATGTGTACACTGTGGTGGTTACCTTTACCACTTAGGTGAAATGTTGTTTCATCACTAAAAATCAAAAGTGGTAAGAAGCTGTCGTCCTTCATGTTCTGTAACGATTTGTGTTGTGGTGTCGCCATCTTGCCAATGACTGAGGTGAGGGACTGTTTGTGTGCTGGGAGAGGCATCTGGCAGTACTGTTTTGAAATTCTATCCCCCACCGTTTCAAGTGGTAAGAGTTTCATTCATGGGCAGTTTGCAGTTGCAGATATATAGCAATTTCAAATTGGGTCCATCATTTTGAAACACCCTGTACTGAAAGGAATATGTGGCCTTTGTGCCAGACATCTAAGAGGTGAATAGGCATGCAGAACAAGCGCATCACTACTATGAGATTCCTTGACCTCTCTCAGCATATACTTATGAGGAAATTAAAAAATAATCAAAGTGCTGAAAAAGAAGAAAGCAAGGCTCAAAACATGAAGTTCACTCAGGGGTAAGAAGAAAAAACAAACTCTTATACTTGCCAAATGTTTTGCATAAAAATACTACTACAGTCAATAATTTCATGGACTGTGGTTCTGTTGCACCATATTGCAAGATACTCACATACACTTACACACATCCAAATCCTCCCTCAAAATAGTCACCGTTTGTCTCTTGTTATGATCCAGTTGAGAAATGTCCCATCTTTGTCAACACTATTGACCAGGTCTCCGCAACTGCTCATGCATTTGTCATGATGGTCTTGTTTCAGGATGCGTGAAACATTGTGCTGGGTAACTTGAGACATGTTCAGGTCATCAGACAGAATTTTGTGGCAAGTGCCATGGCTAATCCTACTGCTGCTATGATTTCTTCTACTGTTTGGAAACAGCTGACATGCACCAACATTGCAACTTCTTGGATCTTGAGTTCAGTTCTGACCGGTATGCTCATCATCTTCCAAACTGTTTCTCCCCTGTACAAAACATTTGTGCTACTTAAACACAACAATACGGCCCAAGCATTCTTTGCCGTACACTTGCTTGATCATCTGAAATGTTTCACTAGCAGATATGCTTAATTTTTAGCAGAAGTTGACATTTGCCCATTGCTCAAACTGCAACATTCTTCATTTCCGCTGCTCACAGGCAACTAACCTTCACAACAGTGACTTTCTTTCTCAATACATGGCACACACACAAATGCTTCATGTTGGGACAAGAGAGGAATGTACATGGCACTATCTCATGGCTACATGTAATGGTTGTAGTGCATAAGAGTGCCACTATCAGCCAATCCACGAAATTATTGACTGTACTATGAAGTAGTCTGTGAAGTAAATATAACACACATCTACCTGATTCTTGTTCATGCAACCCATTAGGGCTCTCACCACTGATGGAGAAAGTTGAATCCTGAAGGTTCCTCTGACCCTTACTGGAGGGGGTACCAAGCTGGGGTTCAGGAGCCTGTGAGGCCTCCACATGTGGTTCCTGAACAGGTGTGGGTGTGGACGGCTTGCCATCATTGCCATCAGCCACACTACCAGTGTCATTCACAAGTGCAGCACTTGACACTGAGTTAGATGATTTCTCCTGTTCACCAGAAAATAATAAAATAGAAAAACAGACCATTTTCTTCTCTATATAAATACTGAATAATGGCATCAGGATTCCAAATCAATATATAAGGTCTTAAACAGTACATAGGTCAGAATTATCATAAATGAATGAATGATATCACCATGACTAAGCACAAATTGGACCAAATATAGCTGAACTGCAATGTGCATAATTATGTTATACCTCTTCCCTCTTCTTCACCATGGAGTACACATATGGAGAGAAGACTGGAGTTGGGATGAAATGTCCAAAACCTTGCACAGCTTTCAGATCACCTTCATCCACACAAACTCTGCCATTGACAATCACATACTCCGGAACTCCATGACATTCCATACCCTCAAAGCAAAAGAATTATTTTAAATTGCATGAATACTGTGTTTCCAACAACATTGTTTTAGATATAACAACAGTCGGCAATGCAAATTTCTATGTTGTGCTTATTATATTTTCTAGTTACTTCAGAGAGTGACAGGAAGGTACTGATTGCTTGATAGCTGTCCTGGTTAAGTTTTTGTGAGTAAACATTTTGGCTAGAAGATGCATGTGAGTGATGAGGTGTTATATGAACTGTTGCAAAAGAGTGAATGTAGTGATATTTCTGAGAGCAAATGTAGTAGTGACAGTGAAATAAATGTGAAAATTTTGTCATGGGGTGAACAGAGAGTCAGTTCTGATGAAGAAGAAAATGTCAGTGACAACAATAGCATGCAGCATAGCATATGTGCAGACAGGTGCTGAGCAACTACATTTTCTATTTACTGGCAAGCCTAACATAAATGTTGACTTAGAAGACCCCAGTGAGCCCCTGGAATAATCTGAGTTCTTTGTACACCAGATATTGTGGAAGTAATAGCCAGAGAAACAAATCGGTATGCCTAACAATTTTTAGAAAACATGCCTAATCTAAAACTAGGATCTAGGATCCATCACCAGAAGGAGATGACCAGAAATGAAATAATGAAGTTGCTGACATTCTTTTGTTATAAGGACTTCACCAGAAACCAGATAACAAGAGCTATTTCTCCTGGAGGAAAATTCTAGAAACATCTACATTTTTTATAAGAGGTTTCACCTTCCACTCAAGTTTCTTAATTCTGATGGCAAGAAAAGTTATGATGAGGCCACTTGCAGTTCCAAAAGACCGCATAAACTCAAACCCACACTGGATCATGTAATGCAAAATTTAGGTGAGTATATATCCCTGAGGGTGATGTGTGAGTAGATGAAATTTTGATGATGTGGAAGGGACAATACATTCAAGACATGCTAAATTTTAAATGATATAAACTCCGTCTTAAGTGCAAACAATATATTTTGTGTCTTTGATCTTGCTCCCTACACTACATGTTTCGGCCTCAGACGGCCATCATCAGGTGTATAACACTCACGTCGCTGTCACACTGCACCCAGTTCAAAATTTAACATCTAAAACACTCTCCCTGTCATTATCAACTTCTACTTCGTTGATAGCTGTCCACCCGTAGATTACTTCACACACGTTAATTATGAGTTTATTGTAATAGCACCATAATAAAATCTTTAGTTCTAATTTTAAACCTTTAAATTCTTGTCCAAATTTTAAAATTTTTAAAATTGTTAGGGTTATTCGCCCTGTGTTTGAAGTGCTGCAGCGGCTAGTTCTTGTTTCCACACTGTATAAGTGTTATCCTGTGTAGTCTTTCTGCGTGCGTGCCGCTGCTATTCTTTACTACGTGTGCCTATACCTATCATTTATCGTATGGAGTGCAACAGGATGCTTAAATATAATATATGCTAAATTTTGTATAAAATAATTTGAATTGTGTGAAAACAAATCTGGTTATGTATGGAATTTTATTATTTAGACTGGGCAGGATACTGTTTTTGACTAGTCCATAAAAAATGAACCATTCAGTTCCAAAGTAGTCCAACAACTAATGGCTACTCTACTGAATCAGGGATACCATGTAATCATGTGCAGTTGGTTTTCAAGCCCAGATCTGTTCATAAGCAGTGCAGTAAACAGATTAATGCTACAGGAACCTTGCGTCAAAACAGGAAGGGCATCCTTACTGAAATAAAGGGTGCAAAACTGTAGAAGGAGGTACATGTTTCAGTCTACAAATACAGACTAATGATAATGAAGTGGATTATTAAAAAGAAAATATTAGTCTTATAATTACCACTCATGGTGACAAAATGGTTCCAACTAGGGTTCAAGGGCAAGACATGGAGAAGCCCAAAGCAGTCACTGATTATAATTCTGGGATGGGAGGTGGGGCCCATAGTGATGCTTACTTGAAAAGCTATCACACCAGAAGGGGAAGAAATACTATCATATGCACTTCCACCATTTGATTGATAACTGTTGTTTGAATTCATGTTTACTTTACAAAGAAAACAATGGCAGAATTTCCAGGATGGAATTTCAAGTGACACAGAAAATTTAATTACAAAACATCATATAACAGAGGAGAGACCACTAGGCAGACCACCAGAAACTGGCCCAATGACAAGGTTGAATTCAACACATTTTCTTCCCTATATTGCTGCCAAAGCATCAAAGTAATATCCATGTCCATGCTGTGTTATGCGCTACAAAATGGGACGTTATGAAACAAGGTGCAACTGTGAAAACTGGGATGGCCCTGTGTGCTGCACCGTTTCCAATGCTACCATACAGCGGCAGACTGCTAGAGGCATAAAAGAGGATCAAGCAGCAACCGGTAACTAAGAAGTGTCTGAAGGTAAAATTTTAATGATCAGAAAGTGTACTATGGGCTGGTATTGAAAACTATGCCATAATTATAAGGACCTTCATAGTATGTGCCACTGGACTTGCAACAGTGTTTTCAGTGATTTAATTGTTTTAGTGATGATTTCATAGTCTGCACAAGATAACAATTTTGCAGTCGATGTTTGGAAGAATAAAGAGCTTTTGTTGCACAGTTCATTCATCCATAGTGGTCTCGAAGTTGTGAAAGAAGTACTAGTTCAGCACATGTGGTAATAAGAAACGTCTGTTAACAATGAGGCAGTCAAAGATGTAGTAAGTCATAGTGAACTATCATAATAATCAAACATGGGAATGTGTGTTTAGGCTGGAGGTAGTTTTGTCAGTTAGCTTCTATGATTGTGTTTCATTTCTAAACACAAGACATTGAGTGGGACTGCATACAGTGAATGTGCATGAGTCAGACATATATTTCTGATATTACATATTGGGAACTGAAATGCATGTCAGTGGCAACTACAGTGTACTTTTTGAGAATAAAGCCACAAGTATGAAATTTTACTAAAAATATATATATAAACTTTAATGAAATGGCTATATGAATTAAAATGTAGATATATGAACTCTGATAATTGGTCTTTCAGAGACCTTTTTTCATAATTTTAAAATGGCACACGGTCGAGATAATAAATTTTAAAAAGGGAGCAACAATTATAAAATTAAAATAACAAATTTAAATGTCTGGGGAATTCTAATGTCCCACTGTGGGAGAGATGAGAATATGGAATATAGTATACACTTAACCGGTTAATGCAAGAAATGTTCAAGTTTCTAGTAGTATAAGAGAAACTCATTCATTACAAAGACACTGTTGCATATGAGACACCTCACGATATCAATTAAAGTTAAACTCTAAAATCTTAGTGGATTTATAATTACTTCTGAAAACAGATGAACCTTACTAAAGATACATTTCATAATAATAATTACCTCAAAGATGTTGAAGTCCACTGCATGATGATGGGTTTTGGCTGAAATGGTACGTGTTTTATTTGGATCCCAGATTACTATGTCAGCATCAGAACCCACAGAAATACAACCCTGGAATAACAAGCAAGTTGCATAATAATTAAAAGCACAAGCTCCAAATTCTACAATGATTATGAAAACAGGCATGAAAAAATCATACATATAATATACATTTTAAATAACAAAAGTTTTAAAGTTTGGAAATTTCATAGTTTTGTGAAATGAAACTGCAGTGAGTTCCGAAATATACATTATCAAAATTCATACTTCCATAAACTTATTCATCTCATTATTGTAATATAATAAATTCCCACTCCTCTCCTATTGAATGGTTCATCAAGATAGCTTGTCATCATATACTTCAGGACCTGGAAAGGGCTATGTAATTTGAGATCCTGCCACACACACAAGGAATAGGGAAAGCCAAATAAGAGAGTGGGGGAGAGAGAGAGAATGAGACTGAATTCACAGTAGCTTGGATTTTTGACATAGGCAGGAGAGTGAACTTTAAATTCTGAAGAACTTTTCAATAAGAAAATTTCTCACTTTCATTTCATTTCAGTGCATCTTTGCCATTAAGCTGAAATAGGAAAGACACTGAGCTCACATACTTATTGCCTTATTAAATAACTGGCATTTAATTATACATATATACCAATCATTAATGTAAATAATGCCAATCACAATGGTCACGTGGTCTAAGGCATGAACTGCTTTTGCCTGCTGAAATACTGGGGTCATGCGATCAAACCCCACTTGAGGCATGGATGTCTGTGTTTATTCTCTGTTTGTGTTGTCATGTGTAGGTAGCAGCCTTTTGACTGGCTGATCACCCATCCAAGGCATCATACCAACTGTCTATAAGATTAATAAACTGAAATTGAAACAAAGCATTTCACAGATATCCTATTCTCCAGAGGGAGCAACAGGAAATTAAAAAAAGTAAATAATGTAGTCAGAAGCATCAGTTTGCAACAAATGATGCCACATCCAAAGTTCAATTTTTTTTTTCAGTTTGTCACTTAATGAAGCTTCCAGTATCAAGACTATACAGTGTCAGTGACAGGACAATTAACGAATGTGGAACAGCTGGTGGAATGGGAATTGGCAGTGGAAACTGAAGTACTATGAGAAAACCAACTCCACTGTCACTTTGTCCACCACAAATCCCACATGACCTAACATGGAACTGAACCTTGGCCACTACAATGGGAAGCTGGTGACTAACTTGAGTTACTGCATGATCTCTAAGCCCACAGTAAAATATATAAAGATATTAATAAGTTTTGATAATAAAGCTCACATCCACAGGAATAAAAATAAAAAGTTTTGTATGTTGAGATGTGATGCTGATCACAGTGGTCATGTGGCCCAATGCATGCTGCTACAGGGTCACCTGAAAAATGGGACTGCAAGTTTCAATTCAGCTATAAACATGGATGTACGATATGAGTTATTTCGTGTTGTGCTGTCCTGTATAAGCAGAGCCATTGGAATGGACCAACCTCTTATCCAAAGGGTCCTAGCAAATATCTAAAGAATATATTATTTTGCAATTAATTCTGAATTGGAATAGGCCTCAAGCATAATCCATATAACCAAATTAAAAAAATTAGCAATAAATTAATATTTAAAAAACAATTATTTTAATGAGCGATTGATCTGTCACAGGGTGATACAGTGTATTAAAGTGTCTGTCTCTCTTAGATGTGTGTCTTGAATACTAGAGCTGTATATATATATGTCATATGTTTATATACCAACCTTTCTTGGGTAGATGTTGAATATTTTGGCAGCATTTGTACTAGTGATGGCCACAAACCGTGATGGGTCCATCTTTCCTGAATGCACACCTTTCTCCCAGATAACTGACATTCGATCTTCTACACCATTTACACCATTTGGAATCTTGCTAAAATCATCCTGGCCGAGAGCCTTCTGACTGGCAGTGAAAGTGCAGTTGTCACTCCCAGTCACTTGAAGAACATCACTGATGAAAATATCAAAAGACAAATCTGAAGTACTGCATATTCAGGTTACGCATGTCTCACTGTCATTCATAACTTAATTATAATATTATGATATTGACTTAAAGTTATGTCATATTTAACTTCAAGTTATCTTACACTGTAGCAAAGATATGAGTATTAAAAGCACATGAGATATGGAAGCATAGTGAGTCTTCTTTGGCACTCAGCTATGTCGAGATGGAGTGTCCATCCTGACATGACTAACTACTCAACAAGACATCATAGCAGTAAAAAAAAAAAGCACTAATCATAAGTGCAACAATTATTAATCAGCTAGTATCGTAAGACTTGAGTAGTTCACACAGTTATTTTCCAGCCTTCAAATAGTAGTTAGATTTAATACAAAGTGCACATTTTTCAAATACTCATGACAAAAAGGAATCTGTGGTTTCATGAAAAGCATTTAGTTATACTACTAACATCTGTGTCTGAATTGGGACATATAGACAGATTCATAAGAGGATTCTGAAGATCTCCTTTCCTTTGGAAACCTAAAAACTGCCACCAAAGAATGAATTAAGTACTTTTATTCAAATTAAAATCTCATTTTCTACAGTATAAAGGAATTTGATTTGGTTCATTCTGGTCCATCACACTAACAATATCGTGAAAACTTAAATAGTTCCGTCTAGTGTGACTGGTGTGTCACACTAGATGGAACTGTTGGACTTTTCATGAGTCTAAAGGAATGGCACTTGATTTGAAATAAATAATAAAATTTATGACATTTTCAAAATTTCAACAGGTTTGTTAGTGTGTAGAGAAGACTGGGTGTACACATTCATGCCTACACAAGAACCTAGGTCAAATAGTGAAAATGTCAGGAAAACGGTATGCACATGTGGGTACACAACACACAAACAAATAAATACACCATGTAAAACTCATACATTATTAGTCTTCTTACTGACAGTTGCACAATACTCTCCTTTCAGAATACAGCCTTTATTAAAATAAATATAATTTTGATGAGCAACAAATATTACCAAAAGTGTTGTCATCAGAAATCTGTGGCAGAATAACAAATCTGGAGAATCCTTGAAGTGCCCAGACCTGCAGTTAAACCGCTAGCACTGACGCACCATACAGAAGCCCCATGTTGTACACAAAATGCTACATATTACAAGAAACACTTAAATTCTTAATGAAGTGAATTAAGGGCATTGCATGTTAATTGTTTGCACAGGACATGAGGGATTATATACTGGCTAAGCTAAAAGCAATATACGTGCCCATATATGAGAGTTAGCAATAATGGCAACAGTTACACACAATATGGAAAAAGGCACCAACTCCAGACCAAAGGGAAAGGACAATAATTCTGATGAACCCTGATATATACAGGGGATGGACAAAAATATGGAAACACCTTGTGAAATGCATGCCTGAATTGAAGTGTTTATTTTAGCGACGTTTGTAAGTCACAGTCTTATCTACTAATACCACTACCTGTACAACCTCCGCAATATGTTTCAAGCTTCATTTGTTGTCAAGACAGTGTTCTGTGCAGTTTTAGTGCATCATGTCAGAGCTAACAGAATTCAAACGCGGGCAAATTGTTGGGGCCCGTATGGTGGGTGCTTCTGTAACCAAGGTAGCCGAGGTTTTTGGTGTTTCACAAGGCACATTATCCAAGATTGTGACCTCATACAGAAGGACTGGAAAAACCGCATCCAATAAACACCAGTGTGGATGGAAATGTCTTGAGTGATCGAGACAGATGAACATTGTGTAGGATTGTGACGAAAAATAAGGAGACTACAGATGCAAAAGTGGCTTCTGAACTGAATGTCACACTCACAAACCCTGTCAGCAGCAAAACAGTATGAAGGGAACTCCACAAGCAAGGTATTTCTGGGCGAGCTGCAATTCCAAAGCCACTCATCAGTGATCAAAATGCCACTAAGAGGAGAGTGTGGTGCCAAAGTCATAAAACCTGGACTATGGAGCAATGGAAGACGGTCATTTAGTTTTATGAGTCCACCTTCACACTGTTTCCGACGTCTGGCCAAGTTTACGTCGGGAGAACACCATCCCAAGCTTATGATCCAGATTGTTTGTTGCCAAGAGTGAAACATGACTGGGGTTTGATCATGGTATGGGCAGACATATCGTGGTACTCTGTCAGACCCATCATTACCCTGCAAGGTCATGTCACTGCCAACGACTATGTGAGCATTTTGGGTGACCAGGTCCATCCCATGGTGCAAACTTTGTTCCCCAATGGTGATGGCATTTACCAAGACGACAGTGCCTGGGTTCACACAGCTCACATCGTCCAGGACTGGTTTTCTGAGCATGAAGATGAAGTGTCACATCTGCCATGGCCCCCACAATCACCAGATATCAATATTATTGAGCCTTTGTGGTCTGTTTTGGAGAGCAAT
>NW_019720568.1:36421-43099 GCF_002891405.2 Cryptotermes secundus
ATATCAGAGAAATTCAGGAATGAAAATGACGTTACATACGAGGTTGATGCATTTGTGCATGTCGTACTAAGCAAGGTATAAAAACAGTTGCTTTATGAGGAATTAGTTCGTACCATTGAATATTTGACGCAATAGACAAGGTGTTGCAGAAACCGATGTTGCTATAACCAAGTTTTACTGTATTTAGAGCAAAGCTGGATTACTAATTTCAGTACATTATACATGTTTCTGAGAATATAAAATTCTGAATATCATCATTCCAAATGATGGTCTCATAATGATTTGTTTTTTATTTTACGCACAAATCAGGACTAAAATGACTGCAAACTACGAATTTTCATTTTGGAATGTAGTTTTATAATTAGCATGGCATGTAAACATGCTACAAATTATGCAGTAACACAATTTTGACAATGGAAGAAACTGAAGAGGCTACAGGCAAGTACTTCACCTTCCTCCAACTCTTGAAATAGGATTTTATGTGGCTACTGTAAATGCGATCAGTGGAGGAAATTTATTCCAAAATTAACAGAAGGAAGACCATAATTTGTATATTGTGCAAAGCTTTGGAAGCGTTTACATTAAGAAGTGATGCAGACAGTTTTTAACATTGAGGTGAATCCTGAATATTACACTCGTACCCTAAGAGACTGTGTTCTTATCTGAGGCAAATGGTTTTTATGACATAAACTAGGGCACTCAATATGGATATAGAGCTTAATATGCATCAAGTGTATTAAGAAAATAAAAACAAATTAGTGTCTGCACATATCAGTGTTAAATTCATCTGCCTCTGTAATAAAGTGAAGACAAAGCTAGAAGTATGCAATTAATCTGCAGGTATTCCTAGATATATGAGAGTTTGAAGAACATGTTTAAACTTTTACAGTCTTTTCTTTCCCATCTGTAATGCAACAAATGAATTTCACATTTAATTTATACATTGTAAGATTTGAGGCTTTCACGGCGGTGACTATGAGGAAAGCAGTCTTCTGGGATTTGGCACCGTGTATATGTGGTGTTAACCGACGTTTCGGAGGAACGTATCGCCTCCATCTTCAGGGTAGAAGAAAAAGTATAAGAAATCTGCAAGCGACAAGACCGTGAGAACGGTAAAAGCAGACAGTCTGCNATACTGTATGCGCAGCAGAGGAGGAAAGGAAGGGAAGAGAGTAGATTATATTTGATCAATGTGATTTCACTCTGTTACTTTTTTCAGAACACAATTGTTACATAAATCAAGGAGTACCTGTAAATTAAATGCAGCAATTCCATGTTACCAATAATATTCCCATTTAAAATACATGAACACAGACATTCCAATTCACATTGTAGTATCAAGTATACTCAAACATGAGGCTCGACAAATTCTGGGCACCAGGCTGCTATAGCTCCAACATGTCCACACTTCATTCTGGCACCTAATAATTTCTGCAATTTTTCTAATATTGTTTCATATTGAAATATGAAATATTTAAAACTCCATGATATGTAGTTGTGACTCCATCACGCTAATTGCAGCTTCAGCCCTTATCTTCAGATCATCATCACTTGACAGAAATATATTGTAACATGTCTCGTTACTAAAGACGCCGTAGAGATTGTTAATTGGTTTATTCAACCACCTACAAGTAACGGCTACAATTACTTATCACACAGTTGCGGGGTTTCACACTTTATAACCCAAATCGCATTAATCTGTTACTACTGTTGCGGGGATTCACGATTTATAACCCTATGCGCAAATCAGTTCAGTCTGCCTTCAGTAGGCTACACGTTTGCAGTAGGAGAGCTATGTATCGCTGTATCACACGCTCCCAATTACACAATCACACACACGTCCGGTTCTTCTTTCCGCGACGGCTGCTATACTCCAACTGTAGTCCGCTCACTGGAGAACTGTTGATCACACACTCTCGCTCGACAACTACTGATCTCTGCAACTGCCACAGTACAACTAACTCGACGACTGTTACGTTACAACTCTCGGAGGTAGCTCGAGGACTAACTCGGAACAGTCTTCGGCGATGGCCACATTACAACTAGGCGGCTGTCACAGTACAACTAACTTGCAGCCGCTGTGCAGCTCACTTATATAGCCACAGTGCTTGCCTGTTGCGTAATGAGTGCCACGTCATCCTGTTATGTCACCGCTGTTGACTCGCATTGCGTAGCTACCAGGTTGCGGGGGCTCGGCTAACTTCAGCTCCACTCCGCTCACTTCGGTTCCGCTCGTGACGTCACCGCGGGGAGAGTGGCG
Source organism: Cryptotermes secundus (assembly GCF_002891405.2). Classification (NCBI taxonomy): domain Eukaryota; kingdom Metazoa; phylum Arthropoda; class Insecta; order Blattodea; family Kalotermitidae; genus Cryptotermes; species Cryptotermes secundus. Next base: position 38,682 of record NW_019720568.1, read on the forward strand.
GGGTGATGACTCGCCTATTACGTGAGCGCTACGTTACCGCCACGTGCCGCTGGGGAGGTAGGGGTCCTTCGTTGCGCAACATGTCACAATATAATATTTTTATTGGCATAACTAGTGATTCAAAACTGATCACAGCCATATGTCATAAACTATGCTATCTTGAAGGATTCTTGTAAATACCTTGCTCTAAACACATGCTGAATGATGATTTATGTATGTGCTATAGTTTAATCACAAAGTCAAAGGCCATTGAAATTTATCATGTTCCACACTCTAATAAATACAGAATGATTCATAATAGTGCTCATTTTGCGCTTTCATTTTTTTTTGTTTATAGCATGTTAACAGAAAACCACAAAAGCAAGTAAAAATGGTAGTACAGAAGTTTCAAGCATTTTTATTGGACATGTTCAAAATATTCCCCATCAGCGCCCGAACACAATCTGCGATGCCAAACAATGCAAGTGCAAACAATTCCTATGTAGTAACATTATTCTGGGACACCTGTAGTACAGGACTTGTGGGTGAGCTGTAGAAACATCCTATTACCTGTGATATTTCTGTCAATACAGCATATATTTTATAGCTGACTACAAATAATATACAAAACTTCCTACCACTTTTAAATTTGTACCCTTAATTGTAATTTTTTGAAGGTGCTGCTTAGATGTACATTAATCCTGTTGAGGCCTAATAATATACACAATTAATTTTCTTACAACACATACACAATTCCTTCACCAAATATCAAAGTCACATCTTCTATTACACTTATCTGAGTGTAACTATGTGTGCATCGTTGAACACAAAAAAATAAATGGCATGGAGATGCTTCAAGATTCCTTGCACAGGAAACCTATGAAGTAACTATAGATTAAATTCTCACTTCTTTAGACAGTCCAACCTGAATGAAAACAATGCTTCACCCTGAATTTTATGTACACGCACACAAGCGAAATTCAGTATTACTTAAAAATAGTTCTAGGGTACCTGTGTGAAAAAGTTTTCAATATCCAAATATACTTAGATGTATATTCAGGCCTATAACTTATCCAATTTGGATAAAAATCACATGTTACTGATCATTTTTGTTACAGACCAAATGCTGAAATCCATAAAATCCTGTTATTCACAGCATGCATGTAGCCAGTTGCCCAGATGTGCAGTAAATACTCGTAATAACTCTCATGTTGCAGAATGTACCATGCAAATCTGATATTCATATGTAACAACATTTTGCGTGACTTCATACACACTTTTACAAAGCTGTGACTTGGTGATTTTTATGAATATATTTTTACTGTTCACAAAAATTTATCATAATGGCATTTCAACACAACAAAACATATTTCCCTTACAGAGTTCTACAAAATTTTGCAAAAATATTTTAATTCTGGGAACACTAAACATATTATCTTAAAAATTAATTTTTGTTCTGACTTACTAATACCATTCGGTATAATTTTAGTAAAAATTGATTTCTTTAAAAGTGGTAGCCAAAATTGTACAGTATAGACCAACTTTAATTTTATTGCTAATGTTTACACAGGCAGTTTAGATTACATACATCTTCAACAAGACTGAGTTGTATAATTGGTTCACACTCTTTAACCGATCATAAAAAGTTACAGCACATCTAATTAAAGCTGCCCATTTAAAACCACACAGATATAAATCATACGTAGCTGTTGTGTGGCAATGGTCTTGTCTTATATTAATATATCTGATACTGCATACACGCCTATCTGTATACTGTCCCTCATTTTCCAGGTCCTAGCACTTACGAGACAAGGAAATCCACGAGTTTGTTGGGTGTATTGGAATCAGGGCGCAGAGGGGGGCTCCTGACGTGTGCAGCTGCATGCTGCCAGCATCTGTTCCAATGGTGGGTCCCATCTGTCCCCAGTGAAGCTGCTATAGTCTCTCCAAACACCACTTGCCCCTGACACCGCTTCTGTTTTATCACATCCCCAGCAGACTTGCTCATCACATGCACCACATAAAGAGGGGCATCCACCTGTGTGCCAACATAGTGACCCTCAGCTCATGCTGTTAGAATATTTTATGTGTTAACACAGGAATACGTGGATTACCTGAGAAGAATTTTGGCATAGTTTATCGTAAAAACTGATAAAATGCTAAAAAAAAATTTAATTTCAGATACATTTACAAAACCTGCACTAACTTCACAATATAGGATCTTCCTTGAGATCTCATGACTATTCAGCAGCTCATGAAATTCCTTGCTGAAAGTTTATTACCATTGTCACTGTTGTAATTGTCGTCAATAAAGTTTCACCAACAGGCCTTATTGTGAGCCACTTAAAACAAGTTCAAATTTTCCAAATCTATTTCTCAATGACATATCGTAACAAAATTAACCCATGACTTCCACTTGTGAGGTTTCATGTATTTATTTCCTCCTGAGAGCAGTAAGTTGAGACTATATAAAATACCCTGTTTTAATTATTATAACTGTATTACGCTATTATATATTTTCGTCAGAGGGGTTAAGGCCCACAAAACTTTACATAAGTTGGATTATTATATGTCAGAGATGACTATAAATATGTACATCATATTATATATTTTCACAGTTCTCTGCAGATAGTAAAAACATTGGGAAGTACCTAACATAATTTACTTCATAGCAGAAAATGGTTAAAAATATCTGCTTACCCAGTATCACAACTTTCTGTTCACTAAATGAATGTATTTTTGGAAGTTCTTACACAAAGTTGGATTTGCATAAATCAGTATTTGAATAATCTGGGGTGGATCTGTGTATTAACTGTAAGATTTAGAAATGAATGCTCTTAATCTGGAGGGCGGTTCTTATCTTTGTTGACCGGTTCATGGCTCTGCAGTTTACAGCAACCAGTGCACCACCAGCTGCAAGGTGCATACAAATTTTACTGATGAATCAATTTGCCTGTTGACTGATAACATTCAGAAATAAATAGTTACAATTCAAAGATCACAGGAGGTGCTGAAAATGCTGTCCCTCTACACACAGACATTCTTGGGACTCGAGGAAGAGGTTCTGATTTACCCTTTGAAGTTGTTCTGCAGGAATATTTGCAATTTCCATACTAATATTTTCTTCAGGGGTTACTATTGCAAACTTCGTCCTTTAAACAACCCCACAAGAAAAAAAATCACCAGGATTAAGAGTGGATGAACTTGCTGGCCAAATGCCACTACTGATAACTCTGTCCCTGAAGACATCAGGCCAAACTTGCATAGACATATAGGCAATGTGGGCAGTAGCTGAGTTACCACTGGAAAGAACTGCTCGAGAATAGCCTGTACACGTAATTAATTGTTTCATTAAAAAGCACAGGTCCAACAATCATTCTTGCAGTTACAGCACAAGAGATACCAACTTCCACTGGGTGGAGCAGGTCATTGTGGCTTAAATGTGGATTTTGTGAAATCCAGTAGCGATTATTTTGTGTATTTATGTATCCCTCAAAGTGAAACCACGCTTCATTAGAAAAGAGTGTCAATTTCAGATCGATCTCACCTTTGACAACAGTCTGTAGAAACCAAATTAAAAAATGAACCCTGCTAGCTGGATCACACGGCTGCAAGGCATGAGTGGACTACCACTGTTTTGTAGGGTATAAGCTTCAGCAATTGTGTTGATGTTCTTGCACTAGACTTTGACAGTCCAATTTCTTGAGCTAGGCGTTTCAGTGTTTTTCTATGTGTATGTTCAATTCTGGCTTCTATGTTACATGTTTTTGTTTCTTGTTTATAAAGAGGAAAGGTATATCCACTGAAGATGCAGTCTTCAAGCTAACAGACAGTGTCTTAAAATCCATTAACCAAAAAAAAAAGAAACATGTGGGAGGAATTTTCTGTGATTTAGCGAAGGCTTTTGATTGTGTAAATCATGAAAATAAAATTCTATGGCATTTGAGGAACAGTGTTAAAATGGTTCAAATCCTATCTAACAAATAGAAAACAAAAGGTTGAAATAAAATCGCCTAAATACAGTCAGAATTTCTTCTCAGACTGGAGAACAATAAAACATGGAGTTCCAAGGATCCATCCTGGGACCCTTGCTTTTCATAATAAATGACCCTCCACCAATAATAAATATCTCATCAGAACCCATAATATTTGCTGATGATACAAGTGTCATAATTTCTAGTAAAAATTTTGATGATTTCTGTGCAATGTCTAACAGAGCACTCTCTCACATGAATAAATGGTTCAATGCAAACAGACTTGCCCTAAATCTTGATAAAACGAAAGTAATGAAATTTACAACAAAAAATACTCCTCAGTATGTTTTAAATATTGGATATAATGGAAAATATATAGAAGAGTCAGTAAATATGAAATTCCTTGGCTTGCAAATTGATAGCCACCTAAGTTGGTCAGACCATATAGATAAGTTGATTCCTAAG
>NW_019720568.1:43394-65992 GCF_002891405.2 Cryptotermes secundus
TAGCAACGCTAGCGGTAGTAACCGCTGTTACTACCGTCGTCTCTCGCAATCCTGTTGCGTCACCGTTACGTTACCGTGCAGAGGAGGGGGAGGGGAACGCTGACTCACCCGCCGCGTCACTGCTGGTGGGGGGGGTTCTCTTTTGCGCAACATGTCACAATATGTATGTATGTATGTATGTTGTTCCAAGTTTATTCACAAAATTGTGAACTGTAGACTGCTGGGAACTGTTTCATCACAAAATTTACCTCAAAACTTTCTAGCAGATCTGCATTTCACGTTGGCATCATATAGAAACACATGTTGCCTTAAAGTATACACCACCATGACAGAACATATTGCTCACTAATTGTAAATGAGGACAAATGGCTAATGGAACTGATAACTATTGCCCACTGATAATAACTCATAAAACAAATCCCCATGCATGAACCACACTGCTCAATGTGAAACATAATGCTGTCAATCTGTCTATGAAGTTAATAACTTCCCTTAATCCCAAACATAATAGGCTATGATGCATACTCATTCATTGGCGAAATTCATATGCACCTCGCAGCCAGCAGTGCACCTTTAACTATGAACTGGTCAACAAAGATAACAACCTCCCTATATAATGAACATAATTTACATCCATCACAGTGATTAACAAATATTTGAAATATGCTACATTTTCAAAGAATTAGAAAGTTCTCCTTATTTGGGTTAACAGAAAAAACACAAAGAGGAATACAGGTTTTCCTAAATTTATTTACAAATGAATGTCTTTATCAATATTTAATAGAAATTGTGAGTTTCTTTTCTGTTAAACACTTCCAGTTTATAATTCCTACATTTGTTCCAAGATGAATGTCTTTGTCAATATTTAACAGAGGTTTTAAGTCCTCTTTGTTACTTATATTTCCAGTTCATAAATCAAATAATAAGCAGCCAATGAATTCCATGCTCTTTCAATCATTAGAAATTTTCTAATATGTTTTTCTTATGCAGTATTTTGGGGGGACAAATTAAAATGCAATGAGAATAAAACACCTTCTTCTAAAGTTGAACAGTCATCAGATAAATATTCACCTATAAAACTTTTAAATAATTTTAATTTTAACGCACTTGCTTTCTACATCTGACATTGGTAGTAAATTTAAATATTTTCTCTTATTTCTTTTCCTCTCAAAAATGCTCTCAGTGTCTTGGGCTGCATAGCATAAAATGGCAGGATGATTAATGAATATTGCATATAAACAAATGTGGAGTAACTGGGGAAAACCAGAAAAAACTTTAGTCAGCATAGCCAGTTTCCAGCCTAACATCTGAAACCACAACTCCTCGCCCCCAAATATGATGCAAGAGTGCTACCAATTGAAGAGAAATGGGTGGTAAATAATTGTGTGCTATTGAGATTCCCACTTCATATTATGAAGTAACGAGGAAATGATACTCATATGCATAAATTTCTCTCTTTATTTGACATAAAACACTGATTTATTATGCTACTGTGATAGCAATTTTGAGACAACAAATTTAACCTAGATAATTTTCACACACACACACAAGATGATAAAAATAAATGTGGCAGCTTTCAGGCAATACCAATTTGAAAACACTGATCATACAATGGAAGAAAGAGAGGAGGAGGAGGAGGAGGAAAAGAAGAGGTATATAAATTTGAGCATCAGTTTACTGTTTACTGCCACTAATGTACTGCAGTGGGAGTGATACTGACCAGTGGGATGGTTTGACAATGTTTAAAAACAGATGTTTGTCTTACTTTTCACGCCATAGCTCAAGCGGTTAGTAGCTGGCTTCCCACAGCAGCAGCCCTGGTTTGATCCCAGGTCTGGTCAAGTGGGATTTATGGTGGACAAAGTGGTGCTGAGGCAGGTTTTCTCCGAATACTTCGGTTTCCCCTGCCTATCTTCATTCAACCAATTGCTCCTCAATCACCCTCACCTATCATCTGGGGCTAGAACAATAGGCCAGAAGTGGCTGCACTACAAGGGACTTAGTCCCACCCCACTAGCAATAACAAAAAATCTGAAAATTGTGTAGCAATGTAATACAAGACACTTACAAATTGAATTCCTATAGTTCAAAAGCTAGATCTGCTAACATCATCAGGAAAGATTTTCATATTAATTTCTAATTCACTGCTTATGAGTGTTGATTAAAGTTATTCTGTCACTCTTCACTTGCAGATAATGGCTACTAACAATGGAGATTCCTCATGAGCAACCATGAACTGCCACTGCAACCTTGCAACTCTTCACTACTAACCACTGACTCTGACTTCTGACTAACATTTCCTGTTGGTCCTCACTGTATAGCCTTATCTCAGATCACACAAAAACACATCACTTCCAACAGTCCCTCTACTGTTGCATTTGTAGACAGATGCCAGTGCATATGCTCAAATACCACATGTCACACCTGTCAGTGCAAAGTTTGAACACCATCATGCTATATTAATGTACTTTTAGAGGAATGTACAGTTTCATTGGTAATTGCCCTGTGAAGGGCATAACTGTTTCGCCAATATGAACAGTCTTCAGAGCCGACCATTCCTATTCTGATATACACAAACCGATAAGTGGTTGAATTTTGTGCAACCTGCCATCTGGTCGGCATTCTGCATTACTGGAAAAGTGTGACAGTTGTAACAGAAGTTCAAACCAATTCCTACTCACAGTATCTGGAGCCACTTCATTCTTATATAAGAAGCCTACAACCTACAACAGCAAGGAAATGCATCAAGCCCATTCATGCAAGAAGGATCGTTAACAGTTGGTTCCCATGAATGTGGAGTGAGGCCAGACCCATCTAGCAACTGAGACACCTAGAGTGCTCCATCTACTACAAAACAAATAACAGTAACTGCCATGAAAATGTGATGGGGCTGGTTGTCTTTATGCATGGTCCATGCATCCTTCTACCAAGAAGATCTCTGTTGGCTTTTGAATTTCGCTCTTGAACATCTTATAATGGCTGAGCTGCACTCTATGGTGGAACTGATGTATTTGGGTTGCCACATCCTCTAGAATGTCCAGTATCTCCATGAGCATCCTTCTTTCTTCTTTTGCTCTCTGAAGACCTATCAATCAAATACTGGTGCCTTTTAAATGTTCTATGCATCTTGGCTTTGCTTAGCCATGCATGGGAGAGGTTCCACGAAGTGGATGCATGTGAAATGTCTGATGATGAAAATTTTCACCACAAAATAATCTTGTTGGAATGCACTGATTTATGTGACAAATCCAGCCGACACGCTTTTGGTACCTGAAATATGTATGATCCGAACAATTCCATGGCATTGGGTGATGGCGGAATGATCTCATTGCCAGACCAATCTGAACCATCACATCCACATGGAAGATACATGGGATGTTTCACAGAGTTATCACTTCTGTAACCACTTTCCACTGACCAAAACATTTCTGAAGTAGAGTCAGGAGTTTAGACATAACCACATGAATGTACATGTTACTTATTTCCATAAGAAAAATATAAAAATAAGGTACAGCTATCCCTGTAACAGGCCATGGATGCCCATAGGGTTTAAGACATCGAGGATCCCACATTTTCTAGACAATCAGCTCACAGATGGTGGTCAGGTTGTCAGCCTTACGCACCAGCAGCCCTTTACACCCAAGAAGATTCCTGGTACTCATTTCTATTATGAGGCTGAGTCGACCCCAGGGCCATAGTGCAACTAGCAGGGTTAGGTCAATTGAAAAATTGAATGACCTCATCAGGATTCGAACCCCCGGCCAGAAATATATACCATACACTTGCCTTAATACACTGTATATAGCAAGAACAAGACTTTTGGCACAAATAAAATTAAACAACTGTCTCTGGTCCTAATTTCACTGAGAATGAATTGCAATGAGACCGAAGGCTTGTGATAAAATTCATATTCCAATCTCATTGCTGCAATAGATGGATCACTTTATAAGCAGAGCAGTCAACTGCAACTAACATTGTTGGAATCATACTAAAATGAAGCAAAGTCCAGCTCAGATTCACATTATCAAGAAGTTGCACTTAGGCCATATCAGTCACTAGTGCCTGCATTAATACAAAAATTTCCCAATGACACAATTACTGGTATTTTGTAAAATAGGGTATACAATAATTATTTACAACTTATGTAAAATTAAATACCAGTTTTGGCCTGGGAAGAACAAATTTCAAAATACAATGTGGCAGTCAACATATTAAGTAGTATTTCTGGTAATTTATAACATAAAGAAGATAAAATATCTTGCAGCAAATATGAGCCATATACAAATATTTTGTTTCATGTCAATACTGGCAGTACCTAAACCTGAACACACCCAAACTTATACAAGTACATTTCAGTCTCAATACTGAAATTACATCAGGTGGAATTTTGTATGTTATTTAAGCACAAGTACTATATTAGAGTTATATTTCCAGTTTTTTAATACCACTCTTTCATTGGAAATGATCAATTGGCTTTAAGAGGCATTGCACCAATTTCAGTAATTCAAAGGTTGCCTTATATTCTGTTAAAACAGTCTTAGTCTGAAGTAAAAGACAACATTTCTCCTGATACTTGCATGGGGGAGTGATGTATATAAGTAAATTCATGCATTTTTTACTCAACACCAGTTGTGAGGTGAGTGGTCAGTTTTACCCCTAAAGAAAGCGCCCTCGATACCCACTGGAGAGAAGACTGGGTGGACCCCAGAATCGGTCTTGATGAACCCAGAGAGAAGGAAAAACTTGCTCCTGCTGAGACTTGAAATCCAACCCCGTGGCTGTCCAGCACATACCCAATTGCTATAACAACTGCGTTATCCCAGCACCCACTGTTACTGATGCATATCACATTAAGAAAATTATCCATACAGGTCTACACCCACTCACACAATTCCAGTATTATCGGTGTCATTTCATGGTTTAAGTTTATGCAGTCCTGAGCTCAAGCAGTTAGTCGCTGGCTTCCCACCATGACGGCCCGGGTTCGATCTCAGGTCTGGTCAAGTGGGATTTGTGGTGGACAAATTGGCGCTGGGGCGGGTTTTCTCTGAGTACTAAGGCTTTCCCTGCCAATCTTCATTCCACCAAATTCTCCATCATCATAATCACACAGAGCAGGTACAATAGGCAAATTAGTGGCCGATGTGCCGAGTTGAGCCAGTTGGACTCCACCCCCCACTAAGCGAATTAAAAAATTATGAAGTCCTTGATTATGTTAATAAAAATTTTATGCCTTAGAATTATCATATCCGATAGTCACAAACACAAGAATTTTCATTTTATGGAAGTAACTGGTTGTTCATACAGTAATATCAGTGGTGAACTAAAGAAGTCTGATAAGGTTTCATAGCACATTTATTGTTTTTAAACAATTTCAGCAATTCTAGTGCAAATTAGATTTAAGGTTCTCACAGTGGTTTCTAGATCATATTCTGTCTTCTGGTAAATAACACTGTGCAGTCATGTGAAAGTCAACTGATGTTTCAGAGGAGCAAATCACTTCCATTTTCAAGGTCAGAGAGAAGACCAAGTAAGAAACCAGAATAAAGCAGTGAGCACGCAAGCACAGGTCTGCTTGCTGCCCCCTTCATGCTGGTTTCTGATGAATGTTGCAATATGTTCCTCTGAAATTTCAGTTTACTTTCCTGTCCTACATGATGTTACATCCCACGAGACAACTCTTCAATTCCCATGCAGGTTTGCGACTTATAAGAGTGCAACATTTTTTTAATGAGGGCAGATGAAGGGGGGGGGGGCATAATGTTTCATTACCTCTGATCTTAAATTCCAATCACATTTGTACTATAAAACTGAGTGATGCATTTCTGCCTGCAATTATTTATAACAAACTGAGATATTACTCCTAGACTGAAATCCCATTTATAATTTGGCAACGATTAATGGTGCACCTCCTACTTGTGTGCAAAGTTCATTTATTGTGATAAGAAAGGGCATGTCACATTACATGGGGGTACAATACATCAAAAAAAGATGAACTCTTTAGAACAAAACTGTCCAGATCCAAAAAACCTGAGTAACATATTCTTTAGATTTAAATCAGGTAAGCAGGCATGGAATACAGCAAAGGCCTTTAAAAATAAATTGAAAATATTAGAAAAATCAAATAATAAACTTACATGATAGAGAAATAGAAAAATGCAAGAGTGACATATGAAGGGACTTAATGTTATGTGGCCAACCACTCACTCATTCATGGAGCTGAGCCCTTCTTCAGAAGCCACCAATTGTGCTGCTACTAAAAATTTCTCAGTATTTTATGGAACCCAAAGGTTCATTATTGTGTTCACAAGAGCCCTCCACTGGTCCCTATCCCGAGCCAGATCGATCCAGTCCACAGCATCCCAACCTCTCTCTCTCTCTCTCTCTCTAAGATCCATTTTAATATTGTCCACCCACCTATGTCTAGGTCTTCCTAGTGGTCTCTTTCCTTCTGGCATTCCCACCAATATCCTATATGCATTCCTCTTCTCCCGCAATTCGTGCTACATGTCCTGCCCATCCTCCTTAACTTGACCATTCTAATTATACTTGGTGAAGAGTACGAGTTATGTACCTCCTCATTACATAAATTTCTCTAACCTCCTATCACTTCATCTCTCTTCGATCCTGATATTCTCCTCAGCACCCTGTTCACAAACACCCTCAGTCTATGTTTCTCCCTTAATGTCAGAGGCCAAGTTTCACACCCATACCTAACCACAGGCAAAATTATAGTTTTGTATATTCTAATTTTTATGTTTTCAGACAGCAGACGAGAAGACAAATGTTCTAAACTGAATGGTAGCAAGCATTACCTGAATTCAATCTCCTCTTAATTTCCTCCTGAATCAGATTCTGATCCATTATAGTTGTTCCCAAATATAGACCAGCAGCTGATGAATCCTATTTAAATTTAGTCCCACCTGGATTTCCTGAATCTTCCTAATGGCATATTCCAAACCAATGTTGAAAAGCAATAGCGATAAAGCATCTCCTTGTTTCAGACTATTGTGGATAGGGAAATTATCAGACAAACGTTTACCTATACGGACTTTACTACACGTTTCATTTAAACACATTTTAAACAGCATAATAAGTCTCAAGGGTACCCCAAACTTTACAAGAATACTGTAGAATACTTCCCTCATAACTGAATCATAGGCTTTCCTGAAGTCTACGAATAGCTGATGTACTGTCTCATGGTTATTACTAATCCATGTAAAATTGTTGCGAGAAAAAGAAAACTGATATCGCATCTACTAAGAAGAAAGATTGCTTTATTTTACAAAACAAAGCAATCTTCCAGATTTCATCATGCAAGAACAAATGTCTGATTCAGGAACATAAGTGAAAAGAAAACTTTGAGAAGGTAAACTGCTATTGCAGCTTTACATTCTATCACTGTAAAAGAGAAGGTTAGCATCTCCCTTTTGACAACAGCAATTCCTTCATTCTTACAAGATACAGGAAAACTATGGCTGGTGTCTTGTAGTCCTAGCAATATCAGGTCTTCATACAATTCCATGACACTTGTACTACAAGATGGTAAATATCCTGGATATGATACTTCCCAACATACAGATCTGAATGGAAAAATTTGACACTTCACATACAGTGGTATTATAAGCTACTTTTAAAAATGAAACGCAAAGGGAATCACTGCCATGATTATATGGCAGAGAAGTGCAGGATGCTCTGCTACGAGGAAAAGGAAACAATGTGCTACTGTGTCTTCAGAAATTCTTAAACTCAAAAGGTACAAAATGTCTCCAGTGCAGAATGATTACTTTCTACATTTTAAGATCGTGACACTGCAAAAGTTTTGTACTTTCTTTAACTTCTTTGAATCACAAAGTTTAAGTAAGACCTAGTATCACTGTGAGCCAGGTGGGGTTGGAATTGAATGGGTTACTAAACATTCTGTTTCGTTTGCACCATTTATAGGAGCAATTGTTCTATCTATCCCTGTACAATTTTACATTCCACTACAAAAGTAGAAGCTCATTCAACATTTTATTTCCCTCGGTAGGAGAAAAGCAGCCATTACACTTAGCTCATTCTGGAAAGCATCACAAAATGACTAACAACATCTGGCAACACAATAAAATCCAAGTTCAACAGCAGTTTCTGAGAATAAGAAAGCAGAAGCTCTACCAAACACTTCCCAATCTAGAACTCATGCAATTTAATACATTCATCACCATGTGGGCAGTATCTGGGAGCCTTACCTGGCTGTTAACTGTGTTAATGTGAACCACACAATCATGCTGAAAGTCACAAACAACCTCACCTTCTAACAAGCGTTGTTCAACATTCCTACTTTAGACTATATCAAGTTGCTAGTTTATGAGAAGTTAAAAATGATGTGAAAGAGACAAAAGAGATAAACTATTTAACTTGTGTAAAATACGCAGATTTCAACCAATCAAAATGTGCTTGAGGAGGAGGAGAAAAAGAAAAAAATATAAAAAACAGACATAGTGCCAACTACATGTGAAACTGTGACACACAAGTGCCTAAACTTTAGACATAAGAAAACAATGAATTAGCTGAGATGAAAAAGACATGGGTAATACAACACAGCAACTCACACTTCTATAACAAAAATGAAACTAAAATTAAAAAAAAACTATAATGTTAAGCTCTTAAAAATATTAACAGTTGAAAATCAACATAAGAAGAACCAAGCACACCAATATACATACAACACATTTTTATACATTCACTGTTTGCATAACTATTTTACAAAGGTATTTATGCTTAGTTAACTTTGAAGAGATGAAAGGCACACAAAAAGTACGTATCCAAAATAGATTTTTAAATTCCATTAACTCTGCAATAACTCTAATACTTGGTCTTGTTAAAAAGACCAACACTGAATAATTTTTATTTCAAGTAACTGTACAACTGTAAATCAATGCTGTTCATCACTATGGAGGTAGGGCAACCACTGAATACTACACAATAAATGGAGTACTACATCTGAGTGGTTCAGAAAACAAATAATGGTTATAAGAATCTCTTCTAATTATCCTAATGGGACGATCATAGGGTATAAGGTAAAGGTAAAGGTACAGTTCTCTCATGGCATGAATATGTGTAGGGGAGGAGGTATAGCTCCACCACTTTACACTGGAGAATGAGTTGTCACGTAAACATTAGATAGGAAGGTGGGTGGGCCCCAGAACCAGTATGGATGCAGTGGAGAAGAGAGAAATCTCTTGCCCTGGCTGGGAATCAAACCCCAGCCATCCAGTCTACAGCCCAGTGTTATGCTGACAGAGCTATCCTACAGTAAATTATGAACTGGTATGGATTAGGAAGGTAAACTCTTATCCCTGCAAATGACTGGGGAAACTGATGATTCCCTACAGGTTCTGGGTTAATTTCTTCTCTTGCCATTAACTTAAAACATTATGTCAACAGAAAGAATTCTCTCAGTATAATGACACCAAGTAAACTCCTGAAATATCATTTGTGTGAAATATAGCTGGAAAATAATTCTGTATTTACTAAGGCGCACAAGAAACATCGGTTGAAAGCGAAGCAACAGTTATCATCATCTCCTTTTAATTTAAAATAACCTTTACTGGTACTGAAGTCAAACAAGAAGATAAATGTAGCAAATATGGTTTTGTGGTATTTTTTAATGGCCTTTAATCTCTTCAGAGTGTACATGGCAGTACTCACTTTGACAAGAACTCCATGAGGGTGTCTGGAGTTGTGGGATCATCTCTCAGAGGGGGGCTCATCACATGTCCTGCAGCATGTCTCCAGCATGCGTGCCTATGATGGCTTCCTTCCGTACCCAGCGCAGCAGCTATAGTCTCTCCATACACTTGGTAACCATTACTACGGGCTGAACCCAAAACGGCCCCTGCTGACTTACTCATCACATGCACTACATACAGTGGGCAACTTACCTATGACAAAACCATGCAAACGTATGTTCTAACCAGACTCAATTTCCCTGTACTCCATGTAATTAATCACATTGATAACAAATGAACTTCAACTGTAAAAATTACATGAACCTTATCCTGGCTCCCGTGTATAAAGAAAGTTCTACATTTGACAATGTGGAAGAACATATAATTATGTATCTTACCCTGTATTAACCATAAAAAGTCAGAAGTATTGTGATGCACCAACCGAAAGTCTGGGAGGGAGGCACAGACTTTCTTGAGCATAATGAGGACAGTGCTTAACCAACTACAGTGATTAGACAAAATAATGGCAACACTACAGATACCATACACAATTCTTTATTAATACAGCGTTGGACCATTTTTGCCTTCAATACAGCTGCGATCCTACTTGAAATGGCCTCATACAACTTTTGAACTGCCTCTAGCAGAATTTTATACTCTTCTTCTTGAAGAACATCTTCAAGTTGCTTTAGAGTTGTTGAAGGTGGGAATCTGTTCCTCGCTCTAGTCTCCAAAACAGACCAGAGTGGTTCAACGATGTTCAAACCTGGTGATTTTGCTGGCCACAGAAGAAGTTGAAGTTCACTGTCATGATCTTCAAACCCTGACTGAACAGTTCCAACTGTGTGAATGAGGACATCGTTGTCTTAGAAAACTGTATCCGTTTGGAAATAACATCTGGATCATGGGATTCACCTGCTCACCCAACCAGTCCACGTATTCCCTTGAAGTAATTCGGCCATGAAGGGTAATAATGGGACCAACAGAATACTGTACCATGATATTGATTCATCTGACCATATCACACGCGTGTTTCCAGTTGTCTCTCATGTCCAGGTTTTATGGTTGTCACATCATTATTTACGCATCTGAGCATTTTTTCAGCAATCAGAGGTTTAGCAATTGCAGCCCCAATGTGGATGTTATATTTCTGGATCTCTCATTGAACAGTTTTTGTGGAAACAAGGTCTTCAGAATAAATATAATTCAGTTCTACTCTCACCTGTGCTGCAGTAGTTCTGTGATTTTTTAAACAATCCTTCTCAATGTATGATGATACCTTTCTGTCAATGTTTATTTTTGCCCACTGTTTCTTTTCGCTGATGTTGTCTTCCCATATTTCGTGTATGGCGACATAACCTTAAAATCTGTCGCAGTTTTTGCCACAGATGGTCCAACTAAACATACACTTAAAATCTGTTGATTTTCAAAACTGGACAAGTTTCCCATTTCCCAGTTCTTTCACATGGACTATAACTCAACACAATCACTAATACACTGAAATGAGCACTACAGTGTAAACAAATAGAACATTCAGTGTTGCTAACTGAAGTCCTTTCAATGTAGCCAACACAAACAAATTCTATTAAATTTCTTGGTGTTTTGACTATTTTGTCTACCCCCTGTATAAGTCTTGTGTTTACTTAACATAATATTAATAAACTTTTTGCAGTAACAGTATGAACAAGACTGAAAACTGAATTCTCTAAATGAGTGCAGACAGTATTCAAACATGTTCTTCGCACCCAGGCATTTTGAATTTACATTTCAGCATAAGTACATTCCTTTAATCTCTGTAATTTGTATCTGTGGCTACTATTACTTCATCATTACTATGCTTCTCAACATTACCAAGAATACCATTGTTACCATTCTTAATATTGTAACATGTACACCCACTGCTAGGGATCAAGTTGACAAACAAGTTTCTGAGAAGTCAGATTCTTGGTAAACAATCCATTGCTATGTTACACAACAATGGATGAGGCTGTGCTTCTTGTGTGGTCTGCGCCAGATAACAGTGGAACGATGGAGTTATGTAATCTGTTTCTAAACAACGGAACTGTAAACACATCTACTCTTACAATAACAGGTGATCCCTATGGGGTCCATGTCAAAGGTTTACAGGGGACAGTGAAAGTCATTTACAGTCAGTCGTAGCTAGTGGTAGCTAGTCATAGCCAAGAACCCATTAGTGAAGGATACAAAGTCGTCAAGGAAAGGATTTGTGAAGATTCAGCGGTGAAGGGTTAATGGATGCTTAAGACTTTATGTGTGCTGTAGTGCAGTGATATCTGGAGTGATTTGAAGCACTAGTTCTTGTGTTTTCAGTTGCCAGGAGAGGACTATTGTGTGTGTAACACTGAATTATAAAGTTTAGAAACTGGAGACAGCACTGTACTAATTGTAATTAAGAGAACTTGTGACCAAAGTGCTAATAAATCCAACCATCAAAACTAGAACCGGTTAATTTCAAAACACATTCCCTCCTACACATGACAATATTCTCCCTATGGCTATCATGATTAATATGATTACCATGTTTTTGTAGCTGCAGCACTAATGTTGCTCACATCTCATAAATGTGAGCACCTGAGATCTTCAAATGCTTATTGAGACTGAATCACTGCTATATGTGTTCTTTTTTCTTGAATGTCATACAAATAACATATAACAAGAAATATCAACAAACAAGAATATTCAAAATTAATACCAAAAATGAAAATATTCCTACCACTACAAACAGGAAGAACTTGTAAAATTAAGAATGTAACAGTGGATTCATGTGTAGACAGAACAAGTTCAGCACCTTGATAAATAAATAAACTGATAAAATTTCTGGACTTAACAGACAGTTTTCAAGACATAATATGAAACTGATACTATACTGAGCTGCATAATCCATAACAGAAATGTTCATTTTACATGTATGATTTCAGGTCTTCGTGGCAGTGACGATTCATATTGTGTTCTTATGGATCCCTCACTCACTCACTCACTCACTCACTCACTCACTCACTCACTCACTCACTCACTCACTCACTCACTCACTCACTCGGTCACTCATGGAGCTCAGCCCTCCTTGAGAAGCCCCCCAATTGTGTGGCTACTCAAGAACTTCCCAGCATTTTATGGAATCCGAAGGTTCATTACCGTGTTCACATGAACCCTCCACTGGTCCCTACCCTAAAACAGATCAATCCAATCCATACCATCCCATCCTGTCTCTCAGCTCAATTTTAATACTGTACACCCACCTGTGTCCTGGTCTTCCGAGTGGTCTCTTTCCATCTGCTTTCCCACCGATATTATATATGCATTCCACTTCTCCCCCATCCTTGCTACATGCCCTGTCCATCTCATCCTCCTTGACTTGATTATTCTACTTATACTTGGAGAAGAGTACAAGTTATGAAGCTCCTCATTATGCATTTTTCTCCAACCTCCTGTCACTTCATCTCTCTTTGGTCCAAATATTCTCCTCAACAGCCTGTTCTCAAACACCCTCAGTCTATGTTCCTCCTTTAATATCAGAGACCAAGTTTCACAACCATACAGAATGACAGGCAAAATTATACATAGTTTTGTATACTCTAATTTTCATGTTTTTAGACAGCAGTTGAGAATGCAAAAGTTCTGGACTGAATGGTAGCAACCATTACCCAAGTTCAATCTCCTCTTAATTTTCTCCTCAATCAGGTTTTGATTTGTTATAGCTGTTCCCAAATATTTGAACTCTGCCATATTTTCAAAATATCTCTAGCTATCTTTGTGTCATGATTTTGCACTGTATTCTGATGATGAGACAGCAACATATATTTAATATTCTCTGTGTTTACTTCTAGGCCAAACTCCTTACTAGCATCAATTGAAGTATATTCACATAATCAGCATAGTCCAATAGCTGATGTGTCCCATTTAATTTCAGTCTCATTTGGTTTTCCTGGGCCTTCCTAATGGCATATTCCAAAGCAAAGGTGGAAAGCAATGATGATAAAGCATCTTCTTGTTTTAGACCATTCAGGATAGGAAAATTATCAGACAAATGTTTACCTGTATGGACTTCACTTTTGTTCCATTTAAACACATTTTAATCAGCCTAACTAGTTTCATAGGTACCCCAAACTCTATGAGAATATTGTACAATGCTTCCCTCCCAACTGAATCATAGGCTTTCTTGAAGTCTGTGAATAGCTGATGTACTGTCTCATTGTACTATTTTTCTCCAGTATCTGATGAATGCAAAAGATCTGATCAGTAGTTGATCTGTTACATTGAAACCCACACTGATGATCCCTAATAATTTCATTTATGTACGGACTTCATCTTTAGAGAAGAACACTGGATGAAATTTTGTATGAAGCTGATAGCAGTGATATCCCATGATAATTACTACAGTCAATTTTATCAGCCTTTGTGTGAACTCTTACACAAACAGACTCTGATCGAGTAATTTTTCCTTATTCCAAATAGAATTAATTAGCTTTAATCCAATAGATTAATTGATCTTTGAATGTAATACTTCACCTCCTGCTTGAATAGGTTCTGGCAGCATTTGATCACTATCTGGCGATTTATACCTTTTCAATTTTGCAATAGCAATTTCAACATCAAAAGGGCTAGGATCAGGTACTAACGGCTCATCTGTATGTATTTCTATCTGCCTAACATCACTGACCCTATGTATATTCAATAACTGAGAGAGGTAGTTCTTCCTCCTATTCAAAATGTTGTGGAAAATTGCAAGCAGATCACCATTCTCATTCTTCACTAAGTTACACTAAGTAATCAGATTTATTGAACCCTTAAGCACAATAGACCACTGTAGGTCATGGTGCAAGGGCCGAGAAGGCCCACCCCTTATACATTCATTGAACTCTTACAGAAGGTAACTACATACAACCACGACAGTCACTCTGAGTTACACACTCAAAAGATCACTGTAACAGCAGCACACATAAAGTCTTCTCAGTTTGCTATGTCTTCACCATTCATTGCCTGGCGATGGATCCCAACAATATTCTCTGCTTCCATGCTTACATGCTTACCGGTTGGCAACTGTCTCACGACTAACTCATTGCTCAGGCCTTGTCATAGCTCAAGTGCTTCCCAATTCAGTGGGCTGGGTTCAAGCCTAGATCAGGTCATGTGGGAATTGTGGTGGACAAAGTGGCACTGGGGCAGGTTTTCTCTGAGTACTTCAGTTTCCCCTGTCAAATTGCATTCCACCGATTTCTCCATAATCATCATAAACATCTATCACCTGGGGCCGGTACAATAGGCCAAACAGTGGCCAGAATACCAAATGGACTCAGTCTCACCCCATGAGAAAAACAAAAAACAAAAAATTCATTGCTCCAACTGTCAACTCTCAATTCAACTGACAGTCTCTTACTAACTCTCCTGCTTATAACACCTTGGCATAGACCACACAGAAAACACCGTTCCTCTGTTGCTGTTTATGGGCCATTACTTAGCAATGGCTGTTTTAAATTTGCTTATCTTGTGGTCGTTGCCTAGCAATGGGTCTACATGCCACAATATCTTGATGTCTTTAGATTTCACGGGGCTGTGTCTTTTTGAAAGAAATTCTGTTGAAGTTCATTTGAATACATTTAAGCAGAAATCTAGTGCAAGCCTAGTGTGCAAATACAATCACAACCAGTTCTGTGACTGAGTAAAAAAATAAGGTAAAATATATAAAACATTACAAAACCAACTAAATAGTCTGTCCATGCTTCAAACATTATTATATCATACCAGTGTACATCAAAAAAATATTTAAGTGCAGATGGCAGAAACAGAAGTTGAAAATTTGCATCTTAAAAAAATCATAAAACACAGTAAGCTAGCTAAAACCTTTTTAACATGAATGCCAGTTACTAATTTCAGCAGTACACCTGACTGGAACAATTCATATTTCTGCAAAGTACTGATTAGACTGTACAGTTAACCCTGGTTATCCACTATCCAAGCATCCACAATTATCATCCAAGAAACAAAAGTTTCAAAGAAAATTTACCATTTATATAAGTTACTGAAAATCAAACTTGTGATGTGCATATGTTCACCTACCATGCTACCGTGTGGTAGGTTTCCCAGCTGCCAATAGCAGCATTAAAAGTCATCCTCCCTCACACAGTGCCATTTCAAGAGAGGCTCACTGAATTTGCGACCAAGTTACAGTATATGAATATGTATCAAAATCTATCAAACATCAATCTTTCCCCATACATGACAAATAGCAGGGAGTTTACTGTAATAAGTAACTGTATGATTATCATGTCAGCCAACCAACCAACCAACCAACCAACCAACCAACCAACCAACTAAGTAACCAACCAACCAATACCTTGTATTAAATTGTATTAAAGTACACCAACACAAACATAAAATTCTACCACTGGACACAATCACTTAGTCTCCACCTGACATTACTGAAACCCACTTTATTATCCTCTGCATATTCATCTTGTTTACCAGTTCATCTCCTTTATTTTCATTTGTTAATGTTAATATTACAAGATATTTCAATTTTGATATGTTTTCAAATGATTCATTATGATATACCTCTGTTCCTGATGTCATCAAAAATTTTTGTACTTAATTACAATCTGAATTTTCTGTGTACTAATAAAATTAAACTGAAGCATAGTACATTTACTCAAAACTGCATAGATGACTGCCAGTAATTTCATTCACAAATATTATGTGTCAAAACTGAATATAACATAATATTTTGTACCGATTGATGAAGATGAAATCATTTTGTAATCACTGCATAAATATTTTACTTCTCTTCTTACAAGTAGGTCTAATAACAGATTCTTTGATCCAAAAGAAAATTAAATTTGTAAACCTCTGAACACAACAGATGTATCTATTATAATCTGCACTATGTTCTACACATCACATTCATCTAATAGTGATTATACATTTCTCTTGATAGCGCTATTGTAATATTACACCATGCATCAGTGAACACTGTAGTCATACAGGTAGCACTTTTGCTTCATATTCAGATGATCTCAGGTTCAAATTATGGTCCAGAGATCCACTATGCTAATGGGGAGGGGGGTGGCAGCTAATTTAACATGGTTTATGTGTGGGTTCATTAAAATTAGGTTATAATACTAAAGGCAAAATGTGGATGGACTTTAAAAACATTAATTCAATATATAAAGTGCAATATTTTAATGTAATTTTCACTTCTCAATTTTGTACAAATTTGGTCTGATGATGATCAGCTGCTAAAACATGTAACCACTGTGATTACTCTGATTAATAACAGCAACTGTAGATGGATCAAAAGAATCACAAAACTGAATGTAATTGACACCAAAATATAGTGCATCTAAGAAGAATTACTACATAATGTCCTTGGCAAAACTTTGTGCAAATTTTCTGCAACTTTGACAATATTATTACATTCTCATGGCAGTCTTCCCCAACCCCAGCTCTACAGAAGTGTAACTGCATTAGACTATGTGAAGATCACCATTCAATGACTCTACTTATTGTTAACTAAAGGCCGCGCCATAGCTCAAAAGGTTAGTCACTGGCTTCCCACCGTGGCGGCCCGGGTTCGATCCTGGGTCTGGTCAAGTGGGATTTGTGGTGGACAAACTGGTGCTGGGACAGATTTTCTCCAAGTACTTCGGTTTCCCTTGCCAATCTTCATTCCACCAAAATTTTCCATCATCATAATAACCCAGGGCAGGCTACTATAGGCCAATCAGTGGCCGCCATGCCGAATGGACCCAGTTGGACTCCGCCCCCCACTAAGCGAACTGCATACACGCAGAACTATAAAGTATCATGTTACAAGTTCCATGACTTTTACCGCACAACACCCAACGAACTCCCATGCCTCAAAACACCACCTGAATGGTAAAGATTCTGACCAATGAATAATAAACATTTTCCAAATTAATAAAGTACCAAACTCTGCAACATATGCAATATATTTCTTCTGCATTCATGGTGAATAATTAAGTCCCTTGCTTGCAACCTATGATGTATCTGCTGCATTCTGAATCACAGAGCATGCAGCAGGAGTATTAATTTGGGAGATGTACGTTCCAAATTCAGAGTAAGAAAATATTGAATCTGACCTTCTCTCTAGAGATAAAAAGTTCACCTTATTACATTTCAATGGACCAGTCTGTTAGGGTACAAAACAAAAATGTATACTCCTTGCATATGCTGCCCATATCATTATGCACTTAGACTGATTTGCTGGTTCCCTCTGACTAATATTCTGGCATGTAGGGGTATTTTTTAACATACTCAAAACAACGAACTAACAACTTATGCTTTTACAGAATATTAAATTCTGAACTTGAATATAATACTAGAAATCATAACATAAAATTTGTATCTGAATAATTTACTGAATTGTTATATAATGACATTGGGTATACTGAAAAATAATTTTAAATTCCTAACACTAGTAATAATGTATAAAACATATTTACAGAACATAAAAGAGTGTCCAGATTGATTTTAAAAAAATCTCAAATGATATCAACAGTAATATACCTGTGAACATTATAACAATCTCAATCATCCATGTTGACAAAATTCTGTAGTTTCATGAACACTAATATTCCTTTTGCTAGATATGAGGTTCTCAAAGCATTGATTATGTAGTGTACTATCTTCTGGAATGTAATTCCAACCGTTAGTGAACTTCTACCATACTACATAGCATTACATCCCAGAAGATAGTATTTGTCAATATTTCTTTCTTTCTTATCTTCAAATTAGTGTCCAAATTATCTCTGTAAAACTTTTCAATGGTATTCAAATTTGTAATCATGATTTATCTACATTAGTTTATCATTTTATACAAAAAGTCGCGATAAAGTATTTCTGAACATGTGAGTACACTACCTGGTTTGCTATAACACAAGCTCTGTTAACTGCTTCTGCCTCTACATCTTCAGGACGTGACAGTGCATGTCCTTCTGGTCCTGTTATACCTCTGGCTAGAAGCTTCTTTACATTCTGCAACCCAGTGAACATATTATCAGTTCTCTAGAACTTCTTTTCAGCACACTAGCTGAGCTATGTTTATCATGTAATTGTCTATAATTTCCTGTACTATGAAATCAAGAAACATCAGGCTTTTGGAGCAGAACTGCATATCATATCCTATACAGGATAATGTATCAGATATGCAGGGGATTATACTGCACTGCTGTCAGCAACATAATTACAAATCATACACACAAAAGCCAAAAACGAACTAATATTATGTTTCTAAATTATATAATATTGAATAATCTGCTGAAAGTGTATGATATTTCTTGAATCTATTGACAAGGTTGCTTAGAGTTGGCATGTGTAAATTACAATATTATATTTAAGCATCCTGTTACACTCACACAACATATATGAGACAAACTCCGTCTTAAGTGCATCAATTTAATTGTAGTTCTTTCTACTACAATTAAATTGTTGCACTTAAGATGGAGTTTGTCTCATATAATGTGTAAATTATTTTGTTATTCTGTCCTTGAGATCTTCTGTAGATAAAACCAAAGAAGATTTCATCTGAATCAAAATAGGAACCAGTTGTAGGTAGCTATAAAAACAGTGATGAACCTCTGGAAACACTCAAGGCTTTAGTGCTCTAGTACTACTAACATTTTTAATACCATTTTGTAAAATGACCAGAGTGACATAATAAAGAAGCACAATCAAACAGAACATTTTCAGAAGCATGTCAATAAGCTTAACATATTCCAGAAGGAGCTCAAACTAACAGATCCCATATACAAAACACCATGATAAGGTTAAGTACCATAGGAGGAACATGGGAAAGATACTTTCATAGTTTAATTAAAAACCTGTTGCTCCAGTATATATCATGTTACTATTAGCTTCACAGCCGATACATGTAACCAAGGAGCTGAAGTGTATGGCCTGCATTCAATATGATAGTGTTTTGCCACAGATCAATAGCAGATTGCAAGGAAAGTCAGACTAAGACTGGCCCAGTTCTCACCTCAGCAATGACGTCTCCATTCTCAGCATGCACTTGTGCAATTGCTCCCAGCTGTTTGCACTTATCAAACACACCATACAGCTCAAAGTCTCGCAGCATATAAAAGTCTTTGTATGCCATGAACATTTTAAAAGAGTTCACTCCATGCTCCTTACACAGCTGTTCCATCTCTTCCTTCACTTTGTCTGACCACCACGTAACACCAACATGTAAAGCATAATCACAGCACACCTTCTCATCTGCCTTTCTCCTCCAGCTTCCATACGCGTCAATGAGAGATTCACCTTTCTTGGGTATGGCAAAGTCAACTGTAATTGAACATGAGTCAACACAATATATCCCATGCAATATTAAAGTATATTACTCTCAATAACCCTATGGATGAGGGTTAAAACACCCACAAATACGCAAAAAATATTATATCATCCTTCTTAAAAATTCTGGTACAAACATTAAAATGCATAATCTTGGATAAGGACGAATTTAAAAAATGTAAACGGCATATGAAATAAAGTGAAATTTGCTGAGAAATATATGTTGCACGCATGTATATAAAACTACTCAACAACAACAACACTACTCAAACAACCCAAAATAAAAAGTCATATTTTCCATTCATCAGCAATTTTGCTGATATTTGTAAAGCTACATGACCTACAGAGAAACTGAATTATGTCCCTAGTTTGGAGACATGTTGCCATAAATACAGCAAAACCCGTGTATTTTAGAATGCCAGACATCAACAGAACCACTGCAGGTAAGGTAAAATTGTCCTTGTGCTTAACTAATTAAGCACTGTGCCATAAAGGCATATGGGTGAGTGGATGTATAGATCCACATTTGCTTGACCTCGGCACTAACTGGAGGTGAGTGGTCAGCTTCATGCCCTGGCCAATTTAGGTCAGAAAGAGCCCCCAGTACTCATTGGATAGGAGGTTGGGTTGAGCCCAAAGCCAGTCTGGAGGACATGAAGAAAAAATTCTTGACCCCACTGGGACTTGAACTCTGACCCCTCAGTCATCCAGCCTGTAGCTAGCTGCTATACTGACTGTGCTATCCAAGCTCCTAAATTACTTCAGAGGTGAATAAAGTTCTGTTTAGTCAACCCTCCTTATTGTGAAAAAGTAATATGAGGCTTATGTGATCATCATGTTGCTGTCTGTTATGTCTGTGTATCCCTTCCTCCCCCCCATGTTGTTAAGCAANTAGGCCAGAAAGAGCCCCAGTACTCACTGGATAGGAGGTTGGGTTGATCCCAAAGCCAGTCTGGATGACATGAAGAGAAAATTCTTGACCCCACTGGGACTTGAACTCTGACCCCTCAGTCATCCAGTCTGTAGCTAGTTGCTATACCGACTGTGCTATCCAAGCTCCTAAATTACTTCAGAAGTGAATAAAGTTCTCTTTAGTCAACCCTTCTTATTGTGAAAAAGTAATATGAGGCTTATGTGATCATCATGTTGCTGTCTGTTATGTCTGTGTATCCCTTCCTCCCCCCCATGTTGTTAAGCAACAGCTCGGTAAACAAGTTTCTGTGGCAATGAATACACATCCAACAACAGCAAAACACATGGCCACAGTGTTTTTATGTGGTCTGTGACATACCAGATAATCAGTATGTAGTGAATTGAAACTATGCCATTAGTTTTTCCCAGAACTTGTCATATTACTCACAACATGACCACAGTGAATAACATGTGGTTTAAGTGCTTATTATATTTCTCTAGTGTCCACATCAACAATTCTCAGAGTAAAAGAGTGGCTTGGTAATGCTATCAATAAAATTCTCAAATACTAATGAGCTACAAATTTATTTTGAGAGATAAACCGATTTTGGAATGAAAGTGGTTAAAAAACATTGCTCAAAGTTTCTCTCATACTTAGAACAGAAAAAGCAAACTGAATTTACATCAAGCTCTGAACCAGATCATGCACACATAAATTAATTAATTAAACCTGCTAAAATATTTTCACATAAATAATCATTTAAGCCAGAATACATAAATGAAAATATTATGCTTGCTTACTTACTTACTTATGGAGCTGAGTCCTTCTTGAGAAGAAGCCAAATCTGCAGCTACTCAAGAATTTCACAGCATTTTATGGAACATGAAGGTTCATTAGCGTGTTCACAAGAGCCCTCCACTGGTCCCTATCCTGAGCCAGATCAATCCAATCCATGCAATCCCATCCTATCTCTCTAAGATCCAGTCTAATATTGTTTCCCCACCTATGCCTTGGTCTTCCCTGTGGTCTCTTTCATTCTGGCTTTCTCACCAATATCCTATACGCATTCCTCCTCTCCCCCATTAGTGCTACATGACCTGCCCACCTCATCCTCCTTGACTTCATCATTCTAATAATACTTGGAGAAGAGTACAAGTAATGAAGCTCCTCATTATGCAGTTTTCTCCAACCTTCTGTCACTACATCCCTCTTCAGTCCAAATCTTCTCCTCAACACCCTGTTCTCAAACACCCTTAATCTATGTTCCTCTCTTAATGTCACAGACCAAGTTTCACACCCATACAGAACCACAGGCAAAATTATTTCTTTGCATATTCCACTTTTTATGCTTCTAGACAACAGACGAGAAGACAAAAGGTTCTGGACTGAATGTAGCAAGCGTTATCCGAGTTCAATCGCCTCTAAATTTCCTACTGAATCAAGTTTCCTTGAAAAGAATAACCAGTTCACTTTAGGCAACCAACATAGCGGGTGTACGCAGCTAGAGCTGAAGGTACCCGAGATGGAAGAGATGGTGTCCCATTATCCCTTCCCACCTGATTTTTAACAGAAATATGCTTCTGTTAGTACTCGTAATTTCCATTGAAATATACTCGTATATAATTATTTTTGCGATTATAACCGTTACT